>NC_089803.1:5406781-5531323 GCF_029633855.1 Hoplias malabaricus | reverse complement strand
ACACACTCTATCAGATTCTCTGTGGAGGAGAGACACACACCTCACTAACACACACCTCCACACACAATAACAACACTCTGTGGAGGAGAGACACACACCTCACTAACACACACCTCCACACACAATAAACACACTCTGTGGAGGAGAGACACACACCTCACTAACACACACCTCCACTCACACAATAACACACTCTGTGGAGGAGAGACACACACCTCACTAACACACACCTCCACACACAATAACACACTCTGTGGAGGACGAGACACACACCTCACTAACACACACCCCCACACACACAATAACACACTCTGTGGAGGAGAGACACACACCTCACTAACACACACCCCACACACACAATAACACACTCTGTGGAGGAGAGACACACACCTCACTAACACACACCTCCACTCACACAATAACACACTCTGTGGAGGAGAGACACACACCTCACTAACACACACCTCCACACACAATAACACACTCTTTGGAGGAGAGACACACACCTCACTAACACATACCTCCACACACAATAACACACTCTGTGGAGGAGAGACAAAAACCTCACTAACACACACCTCCACACACAATAACACACTCTGTGGAGAAGAGACACACACCTCACTAACACACACCTCCACACACAATAACACACTCTTTGGAGGAGAGACACACACCTCACTAACACACACCTCCACACACAATAACACACTCTGTGGAGAAGAGACACACACCTCACTAACACAAACCTCCACACACAATAACACACTCTTTGGAGAGAGACACACACCTCACTAACACACACTCCACACACAATAACACACTCTGTGGAGGAGAGACACACCCCTCACTAACACACACCTCCGCACACAATATAACACACTCTGTGGAGGAGAGACACACACCTCACTAACACACACCTCCACACACAATAACACTCTGTGGAGGAGAGACACACACCTCACTAACACACACCTCCACACACAATAACACACTCTTTGGAGGAGAGACACACACCTCACTAACACACACCTCCACACACAATAACACACTCTGTGGAGGAGAGACACACCCCTCACTAACACACACCTCCACACACACAATAACACACTCTGTGGAGGAGAGACACACACCTCACTAACACACACCTCACACACAATAACACACTCTGTGGAGAAGAGACACACACCTCACTAACACACACCTCCACACACAATAACACACTCTTGGAGGAGAGACACACACCTCACTAACACACACCTCCACACACACAATAACACACTCTGTGGAGGAGACACACACCTCACTAACACACACCTCCACACACAATAACACACTCTGTGGAGAAGAGACACACACCTCACTAACACACACCTCCACACACAATAACACACTCTGTGGAGGAGAGACACACACCTCACTAACACACACCTCCACACACAATAACACACTCTTTGGAGAGAGACACACACTCACTAACACACACCTCCACACACACAATAACACACTCTGTGGAGGAGAGACACACACCTCACTAACACACACCTCCACACACAATAACACACTCTGTGGAGGAGAGACACACACCTCACTAACACACACCTCCACACACAATAACACACTCTGTGGAGAAGAGACACACACCTCACTAACACACACCTCCACACACAATACACACTCTGTGGAGGAGAGACACACACCTCACTAACACACACCTCCACACACAATAACACACTCTGTGGAGGAGAGACACACACCTCACTAACACACACCTCCACACACAATAACACACTCTTTGGAGGAGAGACACACACCTCACTAACACACACCTCCACACACAATAACACACTCTGTGGAGGAGAGACACACACCTCACTAACACACACCTCCAGACACAATAACACACTCTGTGGAGGAGAGACACACGCCTCACTACACACACCTCCACACACAATAACACACTCTGTGGAGGAGAGACACACCCCTCACTAACACACACCTCCACACACACAATAACACACTCTGTGGAGAGAGACACACACCTCACTAACACACACCTCACACACAATAACACACTCTGTGGAGGAGAGACACACACCTCACTAACACACACCTCCACACACAATAACACACTCTGTGAAGGAGAGACACACACCTCACTAACACACACCTCCACACACACAATAACACACTCTGTGGAGGAGAGACACACACCTCACTAACACACACCTCCACACACAATAACACACTCTGTGGAGGAGAGACACACACCTCACTAACACACACCTCCACACACAATAACACACTCTGTGGAGGAGAGACACACACCTCACTAACACACACCTCCACTCACACAATAACACACTCTGTGGAGGAGAGACACACACCTCACTAACACACACCTCCACACACAATAACACACTCTGTGGAGGACAGACACACACCTCACTAACACACACCCCACACACACAATAACACACTCTGTGAGGAGAGACACACACCTCACTAACACACACCCCACACACACAATAACACACTCTGTGGAGGAGAGACACACACCTCACTAACACACACCTCCACACACACAATAACACACTCTGTGGAGGAGAGACACACACCTCACTAACACACACCCCACACACACAATAACACACTCTGTGGAGGAGAGACACACACCTCACTAACACACACCTCCACACACACAATAACACACTCTGTGGAGGAGAGACACACACCTCACTAACACATACCTCCACACACAATAACACACTCTGTGGAGGAGAGACAAAAACCTCACTAACACACACCTCCACACACAATAACACACTCTGTGGAGAGAGACACACACCTCACTAACACACACCTCCACACACAATAACACACTCTTTGGAGGAGAGACACACACCTCACTAACACACACCTCCACACACAATAACACACTCTGTGGAGAAGAGACACACACCTCACTAACACAAACCTCCACACACAATAACACACTCTTTGGAGGAGAGACACACACCTCACTAACACACACCTCCACACACAATAACACACTCTGTGGAGGAGAGACACACCCCTCACTAACACACACCTCCGCCACAATATAACACACTCTGTGGAGGAGAGACACACACCTCACTAACACACACCTCCACACACATAACACACTCTGTGGAGGAGAGACACACACCTCACTAACACACACCTCCACACACAATAACACACTCTTTGGAGGAGAGACACACACCTCACTAACACACACCTCCACACACAATAACACACTCTGTGGAGGAGAGACACACCCCTCACTAACACACACCTCCACAACACAATAACACACTCTGTGGAGGAGAGACACACACCTCACTAACACACACCTCCACACACAATAACACACTCTGTGGAGAAGAGACACACACCTCACTAACACACACTCCACACACAATAACACACTCTGTGGAGGAGAGACACACACCTCACTAACACACACCTCCACACACAATAACACACTCTTTGGAGGGAGACAAAAACCTCACTAACACACACCTCCACACACAATAACACACTCTGTGGAGAAGAGACACACACCTCACTAACACACACCTCCACACACAATAACACACTCTGTGGAGGAGAGACACACACCTCACTAACACACACCTCCACACACAATAACACACTCTGTGGAGGAGAGACACACACCTCCACTAACACACACCTCCACACACAATAACACACTCTGTGGAGGAGAGACACACACCTCCACACACAATAACACACTCTGTGAGGAGAGACACACACCTCACTAACACACACCTCCACACACAATAACCACTCTGTGGAGGAGAGACACACACCTCACTAACACACACCTCCACACACAATAACACACTCTGTGGAGGAGAGACACACACCTCACTAACACACACCTCCACGACACACAATAACACACTCTGTGGAGGAGAGACACACACCTCACTAACACACACCTCCACACACAATAACACACTCTGTGGAGGAGAGACACACACCTCACTAACACACACCTCCACACACAATGAACACACTCTGTGGAGGAGAGACACACACCTCACTAACACACACCCCCACACACAAATAACACACTCTGTGGAGGAGAGACACACACCTCACTAACACACACCTCCACACACAATAACACACTCTGTGAGGAGAGACACACACCTCACTAACACACACCTCACACACAATAACACACTCTGTGGAGAGAGACACACACCTCACTAACACACACCTCCAGCACACAATAACACACTCTGTGGAGGAGAGACACACACCTCACTAACACACACCTCCACACACAATAACACACTCTGTGGAGGAGAGACACACCCTCACTAACACACACCTCCACACACAATACACACTCTGTGGAGGAGAGACACACACCTCACTAACACACACCTCCACACACAATAACACACTCTGTGGAGGAGAGACACACACCTCACTAACACACACCTCCACACACAATAACACACTCTGTGGAGGAGAGACACACACCTCACTAACACACACCTCCACACACACAATAACACACTCTGTGGAGGAGAGACACACACCTCACTAACACACACCTCCACACACAATAACACACTCTGTGGAGGAGAGACACACACCTCACTAACACACACCTCCACACACAATAACACACTCTGTGGAGGAGAGACACACACCTCACTAACACACACCTCCACTCACACAATAACACACTCTGTGGAGGAGAGACACACACCTCACTAACACACACCTCCACACACAATAACACACTCTGTGGAGGAGAGACACACACCTCACTAACACACACCTCCACACACAATAACACACTCTGTGGAGGAGAGACACACACCTCACTAACACACACCCCACACACACAATAACACACTCTGTGGAGGAGAGACACACACCTCACTAACACACACCCCACACACACAATAACACACTCTGTGGAGGAGAGACCACACCTCACTAACACACACCTCCACACACAATAACACACTCTGTGGAGGAGAGACACACACCTCACTAACACACACCCCCACACACACAATAACACACTCTGTGGAGGAGAGACACACACCTCACTAACACACACCTCCACACACAATAACACACTCTGTGGAGGAGAGACACACACCTCACTAACACACACCTCCACACACAATAACACACTCTTTGAGGAGAGACACACACCTCACTAACACATACCTCCACACACAATAACACACTCTGTGGAGGAGAGACAAACACCTCACTAACACACCTCCACACACAACACACTGAAGAGGACACCACCTCACTAACACAACACCTCCACACACAATAACACACTCATTCTGAGGAGAGACACACACCTCACTAACACAACCTCCACACACAATAACACACTCTGTGGAGAGAGACACACACCTCACTAACACACACCCTCCACACACAATAACACACTCTTTGGAGGAGAGAACACACACACACCCCTCCCACACAATATAACACACTCTGTGACCCCCCCACACCACCCCACCACACAAGACAAACCAGACACTATAACACACCCCCACACCAATACAGACACCTCCACACACACAATAACACACTCTGTGGAGGAGAGACACACACCTCACTAACACACACCTCCCCACAACACTATGGAGACGAGACACACACCCTCCAACTAACACAACTCTGTGGAGGAGAGACACACACCTCACTAACACACACCTCCACACACAATAACACACTCTGTGAGGAGAGACACACCACCTCACTAACACACACCTCCACACACAATAACACACTCTGTGGAGGAGAGACACACACCTCACTAACACACACCTCCACACACAATAACACACTCTGTGGAGAGAGACACACACCTCACTAACACACACCTCCACACACAATAACACACTCTGTGGAGGAGAGACACACACCTCACTAACACACACCTCCACACACAATAACACACTCTGTGGAGAAGAGACACACACCTCACTAACACACACCTCCACACACAATAACACACTCTGTGGAGGAGAGACACACACCTCACTAACACACACCTCCACACACACAATAACACACTCTGTGGAGGAGAGACACACACCTCACTAACACACACCTCCACACACAATAACACACTCTGTGGAGGAGTGACACACACCTCACTAACACACACAATAACACACTCTGTGGAGGAGAGAAACACACCTCACTAACACACACCTCCACACACAATAACACACTCTGTGGAGGAGAGACACACACCTCACTAACACACACCTCCACACACAATAACACACTCTGTGGAGGAGAGACACACACACCTCACTAACACACACCCCACACACAATAACACACTCTGTGGAGGAGAGACACACACCTCACTAACACACACCTCCACACACAATAACACACTCTGTGGAGGAGAGACACACACCTCACTAACACACACCTCCACACACAATAACACACTCTGTGGAGGAGAGACACACACCTCACTAACACACACCTCCACACACAATAACACACTCTGTGGAGGAGAGACACACACCTCACTAACACACACCTCCACACACAATAACACACTCTGTGGAGGAGAGACACACACCTCACTAACACACACCTCCACACACAATAACACACTCTGTGGAGGAGAGACACACACCTCACTAACACACACCTCCACACACAATAACACACTCTGTGGAGGAGAGACACACACCTCACTAACACACACCTCCACACACAATAACACACTCTGTGGAGGAGAGACACACACCTCACTAACACACACCTCCACACACAATAACACACTCTGTGGAGGAGAGACACACACCTCACTAACACACACCTCCACACACAATAACACACTCTGTGGAGGAGAGACACACACCTCACTAACACACACCTCCACACACACAATAACACACTCTGTGGAGGAGAGACACACACCTCACTAACACACACCTCCACACACAATAACACACTCTGTGGAGGAGAGACACACACCTCACTAACACACACCTCCACACACAATAACACACTCTGTGGAGGAGAGACACACCCCTCACTAACACACACCTCCACACACAATAACACACTCTGTGGAGGAGAGACACACACCTCACTAACACACACCTCCACACACAATAACACACTCTGTGGAGGACAGACACACACCTCACTAACACACACCCCCACACACACAATAACACACTCTGTGGAGGAGAGACACACACCTCACTAACACACACCCCCACACACACAATAACACACTCTGTGGAGGAGAGACACACACCTCACTAACACACACCTCCACACACACAATAACACACTCTGTGGAGGAGAGACACACACCTCACTAACACACACCTCCACACACACAATAACACACTCTGTGGAGGAGAGACACACACCTCACTAACACACACCTCCACACACACAATAACACACTCTGTGGAGGAGAGACACACACCTCACTAACACATACCTCCACACACAATAACACACTCTGTGGAGGAGAGACAAAAACCTCACTAACACACACCTCCACACACAATAACACACTCTGTGGAGAAGAGACACACACCTCACTAACACACACCTCCACACACAATAACACACTCTTTGGAGGAGAGACACACACCTCACTAACACACACCTCCACACACAATAACACACTCTGTGGAGAAGAGACACACACCTCACTAACACAAACCTCCACACACAATAACACACTCTTTGGAGGAGAGACACACACCTCACTAACACACACCTCCACACACAATAACACACTCTGTGGAGGAGAGACACACCCCTCACTAACACACACCTCCGCACACAATATAACACACTCTGTGGAGGAGAGACACACACCTCACTAACACACACCTCCACACACAATAACACACTCTGTGGAGGAGAGACACACACCTCACTAACACACACCTCCACACACAATAACACACTCTTTGGAGGAGAGACACACACCTCACTAACACACACCTCCACACACAATAACACACTCTGTGGAGGAGAGACACACCCCTCACTAACACACACCTCCACACACACAATAACACACTCTGTGGAGGAGAGACACACACCTCACTAACACACACCTCCACACACAATAACACACTCTGTGGAGAAGAGACACACACCTCACTAACACACACCTCCACACACAATAACACACTCTGTGGAGGAGAGACACACACCTCACTAACACACACCTCCACACACAATAACACACTCTGTGGAGAAGAGACACACACCTCACTAACACACACCTCCACACACAATAACACACTCTGTGGAGGAGAGACACACACCTCACTAACACACACCTCCACACACAATAACACACTCTGTGGAGGAGAGACACACACCTCACTAACACACACCTCCACACACAATAACACACTCTGTGGAGGAGAGACACACACCTCCACACACAATAACACACTCTGTGGAGGAGAGACACACACCTCACTAACACACACCTCCACACACAATAACACACTCTGTGGAGGAGAGACACACACCTCACTAACACACACCTCCACACACAATAACACACTCTGTGGAGGAGAGACACACACACCTCACTAACACACACCTCCACACACACAATAACACACTCTGTGGAGGAGAGACACACACCTCACTAACACACACCTCCACACACAATAACACACTCTGTGGAGGAGAGACACACACCTCACTAACACACACCTCCACACACAATGACACACTCTGTGGAGGAGAGACACACACCTCACTAACACACACCCCCACACACACAATAACACACTCTGTGGAGGAGAGACACACACCTCACTAACACACCTCCACACACAATAACACACTCTGTGAAGGAGAGACACACACCTCACTAACACACACCTCCACACACAATAACACACTCTGTGGAGAAGAGACACACACCTCACTAACACACACCTCCACACACAATAACACACTCTTTGGAGGAGAGACACACACCTCACTAACACACACCTCCACACACAATAACACACTCTGTGGAGGAGAGACACACCCCTCACTAACACACACCTCCACACACACAATAACACACTCTGTGGAGGAGAGACACACACCTCACTAACACACACCTCCACACACAATAACACACTCTGTGGAGGAGAGACACACACCTCACTAACACACACCTCCACACACAATAACACACTCTGTGGAGGAGAGACACACACCTCACTAACACACACCTCCACACACACAATAACACACTCTGTGGAGGAGAGACACACACCTCACTAAAACACACCTCCACACACAATAACACACTCTGTGGAGGAGAGACACACACCTCACTAACACACACCTCCACACACAATAACACACTCTGTGGAGGAGAGACACACACCTCACTAACACACACCTCCACTCACACAATAACACACTCTGTGGAGGAGAGACACACACCTCACTAACACACACCTCCACACACAATAACACACTCTGTGGAGGACAGACACACACCTCACTAACACACACCTCCACACACAATAACACACTCTGTGGAGGAGAGACACACACCTCACTAACACACACCCCCACACACACAATAACACACTCTGTGGAGGAGAGACACACACCTCACTAACACACACCCCCACACACACAATAACACACTCTGTGGAGGAGAGACACACACCTCACTAACACACACCTCCACACACACAATAACACACTCTGTGGAGGAGAGACACACACCTCACTAACACACACCCCCACACACACAATAACACACTCTGTGGAGGAGAGACACACACCTCACTAACACACACCTCCACACACACAATAACACACTCTGTGGAGGAGAGACACACACCTCACTAACACACACCTCCACACACAATAACACACTCTTTGGAGGAGAGACACACACCTCACTAACACATACCTCCACACACAATAACACACTCTGTGGAGGAGAGACAAAAACCTCACTAACACACACCTCCACACACAATAACACACTCTGTGGAGAAGAGACACACACCTCACTAACACACACCTCCACACACAATAACACACTCTTTGGAGGAGAGACACACACCTCACTAACACACACCTCCACACACAATAACACACTCTGTGGAGAAGAGACACACACCTCACTAACACAAACCTCCACACACAATAACACACTCTTTGGAGGAGAGACACACACCTCACTAACACACACCTCCACACACAATAACACACTCTGTGGAGGAGAGACACACCCCTCACTAACACACACCTCCGCACACAATATAACACACTCTGTGGAGGAGAGACACACACCTCACTAACACACACCTCCACACACAATAACACACTCTGTGGAGGAGAGACACACACCTCACTAACACACACCTCCACACACAATAACACACTCTTTGGAGGAGAGACACACACCTCACTAACACACACCTCCACACACAATAACACACTCTGTGGAGGAGAGACACACCCCTCACTAACACACACCTCCACACACACAATAACACACTCTGTGGAGGAGAGACACACACCTCACTAACACACACCTCCACACACAATAACACACTCTGTGGAGAAGAGACACACACCTCACTAACACACACCTCCACACACAATGACACACTCTTTGGAGGAGAGACACACACCTCACTAACACACACCTCCACACACACAATAACACACTCTGTGGAGGAGAGACACACACCTCACTAACACACACCTCCACACACAATAACACACTCTGTGGAGAAGAGACACACACCTCACTAACACACACCTCCACACACAATAACACACTCTGTGGAGGAGAGACACACACCTCACTAACACACACCTCCACACACACAATAACACACTCTGTGGAGGAGAGACACACACCTCACTAACACACACCTCCACACACAATAACACACTCTGTGGAGGAGAGACACACACCTCACTAACACACACCTCCACACACAATAACACACTCTGTGGAGGAGTGACACACACCTCACTAACACACACAATAACACACTCTGTGGAGGAGAGAAACACACCTCACTAACACACACCTCCACACACAATAACACACTCTGTGGAGGAGAGACACACACCTCACTAACACACACCTCCACACACAATAACACACTCTGTGGAGGAGAGACACACACACCTCACTAACACACACCTCCACACACACAATAACACACTCTGTGGAGGAGAGACACACACCTCACTAACACACACCTCCACACACAATAGCACACTCTGTGGAGGAGAGACACACACCTCACTAACACACACCTCCACACACAATAACACACTCTGTGGAGGAGAGACACACACCTCACTAACACACACCTCCACACACAATGACACACTCTGTGGAGGAGAGACACACACCTCACTAACACACACCCCCACACACACAATAACACACTCTGTGGAGGAGAGACACACACCTCACTAACACACACCTCCACACACAATAACACACTCTGTGAAGGAGAGACACACACCTCACTAACACACACCTCCACACACAATAACACACTCTGTGGAGAAGAGACACACACCTCACTAACACACACCTCCACACACAATAACACACTCTTTGGAGGAGAGACACACACCTCACTAACACACACCTCCACACACAATAACACACTCTGTGGAGGAGAGACACACCCCTCACTAACACACACCTCCACACACACAATAACACACTCTGTGGAGGAGAGACACACACCTCACTAACACACACACACACACACGCACACACACACACACACACGCACGCACGTTTAAAATAGTTATTTTTTGTAGTCTATATTTAATTATATGTAAACAGTGTTCTGTCCTAATAATTCAATTATATTTTTAACATTCCCCTCATGATACACTAAAATAGAGGAAATACATTAATTTCCATAGAGAGGGTCCACTTTGCATCATGAGCCCATGCTTCAGTGCTCTGCTAGTGTTTATAGTCCTGTGAGTTTAACACTTCATGACTGAGAGCTGCTGCCCCACAAACTTCACCCACAGCAACCATGACTTTGGTCTCCATCTTCATCTGGACACTGGTTCTCTGGACGAGAGGTAGAAATGTGGGGTTGTATTTCAGTTTTGAAGATCAACATTGAAACCCTTTCTTGAATTATTTCATTTTAAAATTACAATAGATTGAATTGCTTTATTTTTGTGTGTATACAATTTAACATTAATATTTATCTCTCTCTCTCTATTAGGTTCCTTTGGAGATATAATAATGACTCAGTCTCCAGGATCTCAGTCTGTTTCTCCAGGAAACACTGTTATTATCAACTGTAAATCCAGTCAGAGCATTAGCAGCTGGCTCGCCTGGTATCAGCAGAAACCTGGAGAAGCTCCTAAACTCCTGATCTATGGAGCATCCACCCGTCAGTCTGGAGTCTCAGATCGTTTCAGTGGGAGTGGATCTGGTACAGACTTCACTCTAAAAATCACTGGAGTAAAGCCTGAAGATGCAGGAGATTATTACTGTCAGCAGGGTTACACTCCGCTCACACAGTGTTAGAGCGTCGTACAAAAACCTCCTTCAGCTGTAGAGGAACTGCTCTGAGTCAGAAACACTCACTGATCTGTGAACAGCTGCTAAAGCTGCACTCAACTGAACTCATCAGCTCCAGAACACTACAGTAGTGAAGAGTGTTCTCTCTTTGGGGAGTTTTCCTCACTGTGGAACAGGGATTTACATCAGGAGATGGAGTATCTCACTAGGAGCAGCAGCAGATAAACACTACACACTGTACACACTACACACAATCTTCACAAGCTCTACACACCGTTACTAATTACATTAGAGCTTGACTTTCAGCTTCATTCTTTAATCTATTCTCACTGCATCATGTAAATATACTGAATTAAATGTTAATATTAACTTAACCAAATAATGTAATGATGTTACACCACTGACCTACAGTGACCTTTGCTCTGGTCTAACATTATGTCAGTTCTTCTACAGTTAGATCTTCTTAATCTGTGTGTTTTTGTATAATATTAGAAACATTGTTCTTCCAAAACCTGTCCATTTCTATCCATCCTTAAAGCCGTCTGTCTGGGGTTCATGATGATTCTGCATCTGTCCAAAAATGTTCAGCTTGTTTCAGTCAGTCACACTCAAGCACATCACTCAGCACCGCACTGAATCTACAGCTACTCCCAATTTTAACAACAGAGATTGTACTTTTTAGTGAACTGTATGATGAAGAATCACTGAGATTTTATTCCTCACCAAGACACTGCTCAAGATTAAAGCACAGTTCAGATTATTGAGCTTTTAACTACACAATAATACTGTGTTTCTATGTGATGTCACTATATGAACAAACAATGATCAGGGGGTCCTGACCACTGAAGAGCAGGGTGAAAGGGGGCTAACAAAGTATACAGAGCAACAGCTGGACTACAGTCTGTGTGTGCACTGCATTCATACATCTGCACAGATCTGATTGGTCTGTGAGTTTACTGCACTACAAAGCCTTTACTATAAAAACAGGAAAAGTTCTGCCACTGAAAATGAACACTGTTAAAGTTAAATCATTCTCATAGTTTATCTGTAGGGGTCCACATTGGACAACGTCTGGGTCCAGACCAGGACCATGGTCTGCCTTTTAGTGACCTCTGCCTTAAAGATAAAAACCCTGCTCAGAACATACACAAATGTAGCAGAGGAGGTCTTTTAGGGATCAGGGTGGACATTCAGGACATTAGACCAGGGCTGGACAACCCGAGACTCTGTGTCTGTACAAGTGTGACCCTTATATTCATAATTAAATTATAGCTATATGTTTGTTGGGTCTGTGTACCTTTTCTCCATTTGATTTTCATTTTTAAATGGAAAATGGAAAATGGAAATCAACCCGTGATCTGAGCTCTGATTTGTAAACAGAAAATCTTAATAAGAATCAGGAGAATGCTTCGTCTGTTTCTGGGGCTGTGGTCACTCCTCGCTCTGTTCACAGAGCTGCTGCTAAGAAGGACAGCTCTAGAGTCACAGTCTGAAATCATTTTACACACAGCACAAAGACCCAGCCCCAGTGTGTTGAAGGATTATGGGGAAGAAACAGGGTTTTCTTTTAGGAGTGTGAGGAGATTCTGCTCTTAAACGTCTGGAGTCAACTCTTCATTTCTGTCGACTAAACCCCTCTTTCTAACGACATGGGGCAGATACTGCTCTGAAATATCCACAATTATATTCAGATTATTGTTCTAAAGCCGTCCTGCTGAGTAGTGTCTCTGTACACAGTGAGAGTGGTGGAATAGAGTCAAAATGAACAGATTTAATGAAGAGGAATCGACTCCCAAAGAATCAATCCTACAAGTGTCTGGGAGTCAGGATCAAATCTTGGTGAATCACTCAGAGAATCTGAACTCTTGGAGTCGACTCAGTCTCTGTTTGTGATTGACGTGAGAAGGTGTAGTTGCTGTAGGACTGGTAGCTGTGTGCAGACAGATTTGTGTAAATGCACAGCCTGTGGCTCTGGTAGTAAATGTATTTCAGAACAGAGGGAAGCAGACTTTTGAACTGATATCTGTTCATTTATATCACTATTATTTTCTGGTCTTTGGCTTTTGATCATATTTCTCACTTTTGATGGTTAAGGAACATTCAGGAATTCTGAACTTTCATTAATTAGTGAATTATTGAAATAACTTTATCAGTCTCCTCCTTCTGTCAGTTCAAAGTGGACGTTAACACTCACCTGTTTCAGTAAAAGTTTAAAGAGGAGTTCAAAATGAAAAATCACACATTTTGTGTTGATTTAAATGCTTTATTTTCATAAAAGAATGTAGCATTATTTTGTTAAAAAGCAAAATTAATGATTGCAGATAAAGACAGACAATAATCAACAAACAGTGTAAGAGTGTGTATATAGAGAGTGTAACTCTGTACTGAGCTGCTCCAGAAGCTGATGTGAAGATCTGAGCATTAATCAGAGACATGTTTGAACACACTGAAGATGAAGAGGAGCTCTATCAGCTCCAACACAGGTGTGGACCCTCACTGTCCAGTGCACTGATCTCTCTTCAGTGTTTCACTGACAGTAGTCTGGCCTCCTTTGGTGGCCTCACAGGTCACTGTCTTCTTCATCCACTCGTCCTCCTGGAGGGTCAGGGTGCTGCTCCAGCTGTAGAGGCCAGTGTCCTTCTGCAGAAGCCCAGGACTCTGACTAAACCCAGAGGTCAGAGGGTTTCCACCCACCTTCCAGCTCAGCTTCCAGTCTGAGGGGAAGCCCTTGTTGGCCAAACACACCAGTGTGGTCTCCCCCTGCCCCAGACTGGAGGAGGGCAGGACTGTGAGGGTGGGGCGGGTCGGAGCTAAGACACACACACACACACACGCACAGTTTCATTTCCCTTATTTCTAACACAGCACAAATGGCTTCAGTGATGCAGTAAAAATCACAATCTAATTACAACCTTCAACTCAACCACTTTCACATATAAACTCATATTTACAATTACATTCAGAGGAGGATTTCAGTTTCATTAAATATTACAGAGTTTTCACTTACAAACATCTACAGAACATTATGATTTCACCAGGCGTCCCCAAACATTTGCATATAACTGTTTTTCTAACAGAGCAGAACTGAGTTCAGTGAAGCATTAAAATAACGCTCTAATTATAACCTTAAACTGAACCGCTTCAAATATGAACTAATATTTACAATTACATTAATAGATACATTTCATTCAGAATACTTTTAAAACTATTTCTTTCATTTAATTCATTATAATTGTAACATTACACACATCCCATGATGTGAAAGTTTAAAACATGATTTGATTTCCTCCAAAACAGTGAATAATCAATAACTAAATCAAGCTGCAGTCTCCATGTACTACGTCTTCAAAGCTTTAGAACAGAAAACACTGCTCATAATAACCTCCACATTGTGGCGTCCAGATGGAGACAGAACGGCTCTAATCACCCAACACTGACTCTACAATCCAGCTTTACATTTGATCTTTTTAAAAAGAAATGTCATCACTGAACACTTCACAGGAAACCTTTAGGAAATATTTGTATTTTAAAGAAAAGAAATCCAGTTCAGAAACAGGAGCTGGTGGTGAAACCTAAAGCTCCACACTCTCCACACTTCAGAGCAGTTCTAATTAAATACATTCACATTTGGATTATCATTTATTCAGAAGATCATCAAGTGCATCTCTACTGTTGTCCAGAATCATTTTAATTAAAGATTCCTTTTGAATAAAGAGTAAAAGTGGACTTACTTCCAACATCCAGTTTTGTTCCTCCACCAAAAGTGTACCACAGTGATACAAACTCGTTTACTGGCGTACAAAAACCTCCTGCTCTAAACACACTGCTCTCTTCAGCCTTTACACACACTATTTCTGAACTAGAACACAATATTAATGGATTCTGCAGCTATTAATAATGGAAAACACTCCCAAACTGTAGAAGCTACAGATTCTCAACAAGGATTATTTTATAAACTTTAAAATATCTAAACCCAGGACACACTTTGTCCTTTTGTATTTCCACAACAGACAAACACTTGATATAAAAGTATAAAACTACATGTAGAAACATGTTTTCATCTCAGATTCCAATTACAATCACAGATACAATCATATCAACTAATATTAAAACCAGATCCAATTAATGACAATAATAAAAACATGCTCCACTCTCTGTGTTGGTGATTATATGTTCACTTTCATCAGAAGTGTTCATAAATAATTCAATCAGTAAAAAGTAGAGCTGCTGTTGGAAACTGTTCAACATTCATTAATAGTTTAAAAGATTCTTACTGTTATCATTGTGTTTCCTCCACCCAAAAGTCCTCCAGCCCTGATCCAGACAGATGGAGCCGCAGTAGCAGCTGCAGAAAACCTCAAATGAAAGGCAGAGACAGTTAGAGTTTAGGATTTTAAACATGAGACTCCACACTGAGCAGAAATGTTTGATCAAACAATATCAAATAAATATGATGATCTTTCCTCAGTGTTGTTAGAAAGATGATTTCCATAGAGAGGGTCCACTTTGCATCATGAGCCCATGCTTCAGTGCTCTGCTAGTGTTTATAGTCCTGTGAGTTTAACACTTCATGACTGAGAGCTGCTGCCCCACAAACTTCACCCACAGCAACCATGACTTTGGTCTCCATCTTCATCTGGACACTGGCGCTGTGGACGAGAGGTGAGACACATGTTTTGTGGAGATATTATATGTCTAATATGAGGATAATAGTTGTAATTTAAATCTGTCTTTTGATTTCATTTAAACCAACTTCAATACAAGTAATTAAACTTAAAAAGAAATCCTAAACCCTACATAATTTAAATAATTTAATTATCTTAAAAATCATACAAAATATCTTTATTGTGATCATTTATTCATGTCACTAATATTTAACTTTTCTATTAGGGTCCAGTGGTCAGGTGACTGTTACTCAGACTCCTTCAGTGAAAACTGTTTCTACAGGACAATCAGTCACCATCAACTGTAGAACCAGCCCTGCCGTGCATCGCTGGAGTGGTGGAGAAGAAGGGATGTTCTGGTATCAGCAGAAACCTGGAGAAGCTCCTAAACTCCTGATCTACTATGTTAACAGGAGACAGTCAGGTATTTCAGATCGTTTCAGTGGCAGTGGATCTGGATCTGACTTCACTCTGACCATCAGTAACGTCCAGACTGAAGATGCAGGAGATTATTACTGTCAGAGTGCACACAGTGGCTATGTGTTCACACAGTGAAATAGAGTCGTACAAAAACCTCCCTCAGTCAGAGACTGCACTGCTGCAGCTGCACCCTACTGCAGGTGCTGAGGAGGAGGATGATACACACAATAACACACTCTGTGGAGGAGAGACACACACCTCACTAACACACACCTCCACATAACAATAACACACTCTGTGGAGGAGAGACACACACCTCACTAACACACACCTCCACACACAATAACACACTCTGTGGAGGAGAGACACACACCTCACTAACACACACCTCCATACACACAATAACACACTCTGTGGAGGAGAGACACACACCTCACTAACACACACCTCCACACACAATAACACACTCTGTGGAGGAGAGACACACACCTCACTAACACACACCTCCACACACAATAACACACTCTGTGGAGGAGAGACACACACCTCCACACACAATAACACACTCTGTGGAGGAGAGACACACCTCACTAACACACACCTCCACACACAATAACACACTCTTTCATATATGTATACTGACAAAGTCTAAGCAATAAACAATAACACATCAGAAACACTTACCTCCAACACTCACACAGAGACAAAATCGAAAGTAAGTATTCATTGTCCCCAAGGGGGAATTCACAGTCACTGTGTCACAGACTTACACCGCTCAGACATAAATAAAACTCAACAATAACACGTACAGCACCACTCACCACAGTTACACTAGCAGACAACTCATCAGTACTGTACACTGCATAACATATTATAAGCAAAATAGCCTCCAATCTATCCAAGCATCTTTATTCAGTTGAAAAACCAACACATGTAGTCATGAATGTAATAGTATTTGTACAAACTGCAGACTGTGAGACACAGATTGGGACGTATTCATTTGTGAATAGTGAAATATATTTGTGACTTGTGTTTAATTTGTGGATTAACATTTACGCATTTGTAAAGCATTAGTAGCAGAGCAAACTCCTGATACTGGATGTGTGTGGAGTCATCTAAAATGTTCATTGCCTCCCTAAATATTGACTTTTCATAGAGAGACTATATGTGGCCCTGGTCTGGGTGACCTACAATCTTTAGTGCAGTTTTGACCAAACACTTGGACTTTAATTCAACTGTCAGATTACCAGACCAGGTCTGCATGACATACTGTATCACACTGTCTAAGATCATTTAAAAAAATAACAGAAGCCTGCTACTGACACCTTACAGTCTCAATATTTTTAAAAAACACATTCTGCTGAAGCTTAGTGCAAAGGCATTCTATAAGGATGTGTCCATAAAACACTTAAATATTTATATGCAGAGACCTGACATATGGGAGTATTATGAATACACACAGCACTCAGAAACCGCTCTAGGGTCAAATATAATTTTACATTGACAACAAGATGATAAACATCACACCAGTCTACAAACTGTTTAATTTCTGAATGGTAAGATGCTGTGTCCTGGTCCCTATGTAATAGGCCCAAGATGGCAGTGTCATCTGAAAATGTAACAATATAATTATGTGGGTGTTTACTCACACTTCTGTGGCAGTTATAGGCAAACTGCCAAGGATCTAATTTTTGGTTTACCTGAATTTTTAAGAGACACCATATACTTTTCAAAATATTCCATAACTATTGATGTCAAAGCTATAGGTCTAAATTCATTATTTTCAGCAGAGCAACAATTAATAGTTCATGGGAAACACTGGTATACCCAAGAAAGATTAACTTAGAATGCATAAAGTAGATATTTACAAATCTGATTCATCATTTTATAACACGTATATGGTGTTTAATAAGTTATCTTATCTACACTGTAATATGTAGCATTTTTTCCTCAGCTTGGACAAGGAGGCCATCATGTTGGGGGACATTACATATAATATAGTGGAATGAGCTAAATGTATGTCCCATTGTGGATAAAATATTTCAGATTTCCGATCACTGGGAGCCTCAGTGTGAAATATCTGAACAAGTTCAAAGACAGAGAGAGAGAGAGAGAGAGAGAGAGAGAGAGAATAGGGAGAGGGGAAAAAACTAAACCAGTGTCTCAGTTGCTGCTGATCCTGACCTTGACGCTGCCCCTCCGAAGAGACCAGCGCCAGTGAGAGACCAGAACCCAGCTGAAGCAGCACACGAACAAGCGGCTGTGAACCAACCTCCTTCTCCCTACATCCAACCATTGGGACATGATGAAACGGACGACTTTCCTCCACTTCCACCACCCCCATCGCCTGAACTCTACCCTGATGTTCAGCAGCTATTCAGGGAACTGGACCATAGGCTGAAAGGAAACATCCCACTCACATATTAAATATTAGCTCGCCCTTCAGCAACCCACCCAACCAAGGAGAGACTGTTCAGGACTATCTGGTTCACTTGACCAGAGTTCACACAGACTTCAACAGACTGGTCGCACCTGCAGCAAGAGCGGTTGATGTAGAACATGTGACCACGTGGGAAGCACATTTGCACATTAGCTTCCTACTGGGTCTAAAGCCAGAACTTTCCAGCGCTATTAAACAACATTGGGTGGGGTATTCCAGACAACCCCTCAGAGTTATAGAAGACCACACCAAGCATCACAAACGACTTCTCAACACCCAAACGAAGAAGAAAGACAAAATGGGGCAGACACTTTGGATCAAGCCATGACAAGGGAGGGGTCGAGGGTGAAGCGGAGGCAGGGGGAGAGGATTTGCAGGCAATGGGCCAGCTTTCCAGCCCAAACATGGATCAGAGAGATACATGGTGGAATCGATGCTTCAATTGTGGCAAACGGGGGCATTTTGTCAAGGATTGCACAGGACAGTATGCTCAGGGGGAAGAAAAGCCAGAAGCAGCACACTGCAAGAAGTGACGGACGGCGGAGGGGCAGGACGGTGAAAAGGGACCCACTGACACAGCAAAAAGGGAAGTGCCCACTTTTTCTCCCCTATTTTTCATTAGTGCAACAACTTACAACATGCCCATTAATAAATAAATAACTAATAACTAATAAACAACTAATAACAACTAATAAATAATAAATAACTTTAACTGTAGGAGGGTAAAACCTTGGAATTTTTTGGTAGATAGCAGGGCCTTTCAGTAATCAGAACTAAGGAATTTTATTGTGAAACTCAAGAGGAAAAGAATCTCAAGCATTAATAGGAGTAGGGGGAGAAGTGGTCAGGAAAAAAAAAGTGTCCAGGGTACGTTTACACAGTGTTGATGAACAGGGGAAAATTGTAAGACATCTTCTATCAGAAGCAGAGAAAATGGTGTCAACTACAGCACTCATATGGAGTGTGAAGGGACATTTTGAATGTATCAAGGACATTTTTTCTGTTTTAACAAGCACAAGATGCAGCTGGTTCATAGAACTTTGTTTCTGTATGGAACTGTTATGTTTTTCTCCCTGACAAGTGGCTCAGCTAAGAGGGTCTCAGAGCAGAGTAGAGGGTTAGTGCATGCTTTTAGCTGCTCACAATAAAGGTTACTCAAAGACCATTTTCAGTCTCATTTATTATTAGTCGATAATTTCCATGACAAACTTGGCGTAGAAAACATTTCTCCCCCTCAGTTTGCAAAGTATCTCAGCAGAATTATATGCGCTGTTAGGCATAACAGGAACTGTCGAAGTGGACAGTTTGGTATACAACGGTATAGCCGTGTGGGGCAGACCACTCGTTAACAACGGTCTTCTAGTATTAGACGTATGCTAGAATAACAGAAGCAGTTTCTCCTGGTCTGTGTATGCATGTTCAGTAAATGGGTTGAAGCTGTTCCCACAGGTACCCAGGATGGCAAAGCTGTAGCTAGAGCATTGCTCAGGCAAATAATCCCCAGGTGGGGCCTGCCACAGCACTTCTCGAGTGATAATGGCAGCTACCACCCTGTTAGCGCTGGGGCGGTAGAAAGGGTTAATGGAATTAAAAATGGGCTTGCACAAAAGCAAACAAACAGGCATTAATTGTGTTAAATGCCTCCCTCTGATTCTCTGGCAAAGCAGAACCAGACCACAGAAAAGAACTGGTCTCAGTGCCTTTGAGATAGTGTTTGAGATGCATATGAGACGCTTCTGCCTGTGTCTAAGCAGGTAAAAGCTGTGCTGCCGCAACCAGCCGATCAGCCCTTCCATGACCATAAACCAGGTGACTGGGTGCTGATACGGGACCTCCGCAGAAGAAGGTGGAACCAGCCCAAGTGGACCAAACCCCACCAGGTGCTCTTAGTAACCCACATGGCTGTGAAGGTGGAAGGACGTGGGTACACCACACTCACTGCAAGAAGGCTCCAACCTCAACTGAAGAAACAACGACTTAAGAATAATGATAATGATGGTCAAACTCCAAAGGGCTAGTGATGATGACAGCAGGACTGGGCTGTCTGCTGGCCATCATAGGCACATTTGTTTGATGAAAATAATCTGTAGATATGATTGATTAGAATCAAAGGGGGAATGTGATTAATACAAGAGGGAATTTTTAATGATAACTACCCATTTCCATCCATCCATTATCTGTAACCCTTATCCAATTTAGGGTCGCGGGGGGTCCAGAGCCTACCTGGAATCATTGGGCGCAAGGCGGGAATACACCCTGGAGGGGACACCAGTCCTTCACAGGGTAACACAGACACACACACATTCACTCACACCTACGAGTCGCCAATCCACCTGCAACGTGTGTTTTTGGACTGTGGGAGGAAACCGGAGCAAACCCATGCGGACACGGGTAGAACACACCAACTCCTCACAGACAGTCACCCGGAGCGGGAATCGAACCCACAACCTCCAGGCCCCTGGAGCTGTGTGACTGCGACACTACCTGCTGTGCCACCGTGCCGCCCATGATAACTACCCTTAATTCTTAAATGCTCTATAGTTTATCCCAGCAATACAACTCAAAACCAACCTCTGAGTTATGAAATTAACCATGACCTTACTTCGTCCCTGGAGATGAGAAGAGATGCAAAGGACTTCAAAGATGACATAGCGGCCATCTTCCATTACTCTTCATTCCTTGGGTTTTGCTCAGAGACACAGCCTTAGCAGGTGACAACTCTAAGGGGGAAAGGGCCTTTACCATTGTGATGGAATTCGTTCATTGAAATGATTCATAATAAATTAAAAGGGTTGTTAGTTTCACCTTTATCAGCAAAAGCCATATATGCTTGTGATAGAACGGACAATACAAGACTACTAGATAAATATTTCTGTTCCCCTCTTATTCCTCATAGCCCTTTCTGTCCCTGTTTTATCTCCCAGTAGCCCACACACACATTATTCTTTTTTCAATTTTACATCCATATAGCTAGCTTGGTAAACAATCTCACCCTTTCAGTTAAAATATACTACTGAGTTGTAAAACAGGTATTTCATACTTACATAGGACTTACTGCACCTTCCTGTTAAATAGTGCCTGAGCAAATTCAGACCTGCCTGTTGGAGCCAGGTTGGGTTGGTCCAGTTGAGTGGGGGCGGGGGGGGGGGGTTGTATGATTGGAAATATTTTTCTTTTATTTTCATTTTAGATTTAACCTTGTTCATGATGTGTGTTTGTAGTTTGATTAGTATCAAGTAGTCACCTTTTCAACAAGGGTTTTGCAGAGTACAATTGCATGGTTTTTATTTTTTTATTTTTTTTTTTTCTTTGATTGTAGCTGTCTCCCCCTGTAGAAGAGGAGGAGTTGTACATACTGAATTAGTTAAGCCACTAGGAGTCTATATAAAGACTCATTTTGAGGACAGAAGGGGGGAGCGAAGGTTGGAGAGTTGGCTGAATAATTGTGCCGAGAAAGTATCTTTATATTGGAAGAGAAAAGATTGTTCTCTCTAATCTCCTGTATGTAATTTGTAACTAGTTTTTTTTTTTCTTCCTCACATTTCACTAAATAAAGCACCCTTGCACTGAAGGTGCTATTGTGGTTTGCCATCATTTAAGTAATTTATAGTTATTTATTTTCTTAACCCATAACCTTGTCGAGACACACTACCCTCACCAGTGAGCAAGGTGTGACTAACGTTGTTTTCCCTTCTTTAACACCCTGTGAAGGCAGCAGGCTTATGTGTGTATGTGTGTCAGATAACGGTGTGCTGGCACATCTTGACCTTCAGTTCCCTTCCTCTCTGTACTGAGTTGAGATAACTGAAGCTAGTTGAAACAGTCTGGAAGGGGACTCTGGGAGCGGAATACATCAGAACATCACAGATAGTTAGAGACAGAGTGAACACCTGCGTAATGTACCTTTGTTCATGGCCATATGAGACAATAGACTGATAGTTGTTGTATAATTAGGGAGGGGCTAGGGGTATAAAGGCTTTGTGAGAAACTGTTCCAGTGGAGAAGGAGATTAGAAGGGTCTATGCATTGCATTTCCTTACTCCAATAAATTTGTTACTCACTTTGATACAGACTCAGAGACTCAGTTTTTCATTTCTGTCACAATCGATGACCACCACACCATCGATGATTTGTCAAAGGAAACAGACAATAGAAATAGAATATTGATAATAGACAATAGAAGTAAGACTTCTCCTGGAATTTCTATTGTCTTGAGGCAATGGCTCTTTTAGCTGAACTGAACATTTTCTTTCTCAGTTCTGGGATCTCCGAGTAACTGCGCCTATTTTCTCAGTCTTCAGAACTGCAATTCATTTCGTTTCAGGAACTAAAGGCCTCACTTGACTGACTGCAAAAACTGCTAAGACTGCTTGACTGACTGAATGCTTCAGCACCAATGGTTTAAAACCAGGCCTCAGAACCCATGCATTGAATTATTGATTTCTTTGTACAACTTTGCACTTTGATTTTTTATTTATTTTTTTGCTGAAATATGTGGATGATGGAAAAGTCAGAAAATTAATTATGGAAAACAATACACATGGCAAATGTGGCAAGGTGGAATGTTGGTGAATAAGTAATTTAAACATAAAACGTTGATTCATTGTTTATCTATTTTGTTGAGATTTTAACTGCTAGACCAACACAAAGTATCACGTAATTGTGGTGTCAAATAAAAATCTGAAAAGTGTGACATCCAAAAGTATTCAGCCCCCTTCACTCTGATTTCCCTAAATAACATCCAGTCCAATCAATAGTCTTCAGAAGTCCAGCTGTGTGTAATTTAGACTCAGTATAAATACATCTGTTCTGGGAAGGCCTCAGTGGTTTGTTAGAGAACACTAGTGAACAAACAGCATCATGAAGACCAAGGAACAAGGAGCTTTGAGCATCCCAAGGAGCACTGTTCAATCTGTCATCCAAACCTGGAAAAAGTATTCTACAACTGCAAACCTACCCAGACATGGCCATGCACCCAAACTGATAGATTAAGCAAGGAGAGCACTAGTCAAAGAAGCAGCCAAGAGGAGCTGCAGAAATCCACAGCTCAGGTGGAAGAATCTGTCCACAGGACGACTAAGTCATGCACTCCACATATCTGGCCTTTATGGAAAAATGGGAAAAAGAAAACCATTGTTGAAAGAAAGCCATAAGTAGTGCCATTTGCAGTTTTCCACAAACCATGTAAGGCACACAGCAAACATGTGGAAGAAGGTGCTCTGGTCAGATGAGACCAAAGTAGAATTTTGGCCAAAATGCAAAGTGCTATGTGTGGCGGAAAATAATACTGCTCACCACCTTGAACACACCGTGCCCACTGTGAAACATGGTGGTGGCAGCATCATGCTGTGGGGATGGTTTTCTTTGCAGAGAAAGCTGGTCAGAGTTGATGGGAAGATCGATGGAGTACAGGTCAATCCTGGATTAAAACATGTTAGAGTCTGCAAAAAAACTTGAGACTGGGAAGGAGATTCACTTTCCAGCAAGACAATGACCCTAAACATACAACCAGAGCTACAGTGGAATGGTTTAGATCTAAGAATATTCGTTCAAGGTGGCTCTACAAAGTATTATGATACTTTTGCACATCACACTTTTCAGTTTTTATTTGATTAAAACTTTGAAAGCCATGTATCGTTTTTGTTCCACTTCACAATTATGTGCTACTTTGTGTTGGTCTATCACTTAAAAGCTCAGTAAAATACATTTACATTTGTGGCTGTAAGGTGACAAAATGTTCAGCACTTGTGTTTACTGTGATATTTACTCTATGTCATTAGCCTTAACCTGTAAGTATAAAATTAGTTTAATTATGTAATTATGTAACATTGTCAAATGGAAAATCCTACTTGAGCTCATTAAGTTAATTTAACTGCAGTCACCATTAGTTAGTCCCATTAGTCTTTGTATAGCTATTAATAGAGCAATGGTGTTGAAAATTGTTGTAAACTTCAGAAATATTTCCTTATGTTAAAAGTTAAAAGCTTTTTTAAAACTTGTGAATTGTGTGCTGCAAACTCTAGCTGCACTTCTAAGACAGACATTTGATCCAGGTTTTTACCCACAGTTTTACAATGGTCAGAGTGTATGACACAATAAATCTCTAAGCAGGAGCTTTAGCAATTGCATCCAGATACCTGTTTTATCATTTCTTTGATTGCATTTTTATGGTGAAAAACTTTGGTTGAAAATCACTGTCTTTTAAATGTGGTATATAAATGAAGCTGCTTTGTCTTGTCCATTATTATTAATATTATTATTGTTACTATTATATCATTTTAACTCTATATTTTTTGTTATTGTTATGAATTTACAAACCTCTTGATGCCATACAAAAAAATAAAAATAAAAAAAATAAAAATCTCCATCTATCTGAAGAAACTTATCATCATGCAAAGAAAACTTTAAAGCATGCAAATGGTTCTGAGTGTTAATGGTTCTATATAGAACCCCTGACCTCAATATAGATTGACATACACTTGAATGATATTAAGACTGTACACAATTGGATATTTAATTACAGTGTGGTGGGGAAAGAGCTGAGGAGCTCACAGGGAAGCTTCCTGCATGATCAGTGGCCATCGTTTTTGTTGTTTAGGGGGCAATTGAACGTTGTTTAAATGTTGTTTTCAGGTTTTTTTGTGTGTTTGGGCTTGGTGTTTGGTGTTTGGTGTTGTGGGGGTTCACCATCCTGAAGAATGAGACCACTTGCATCTCGCTGCATACACACCATCCTGGCAGCACAGATGCGATGAAGTGGGGTGGGAACAACAGAAGACATGCCAACAGGTAGCAGTCTCCTGGCCCACATATAGCCCAATAGTATCCAGGCGGCCAATGAAACAGCCTACACACAAATTGGCCCCAACTGCCAACAGTCAGGTGAACCAAACAAGGCCACAATCTAACCCTGCTTTTGTATTATAGACCATAATTTTTTTTAAAAAAAGAAGAAAATCCTAATGTCAATGTTGAAACAACACAGCCTGAACACTTGACACAAGACCGGATGGAGGAACTGTTCTGGAACCCAAAGACAGAACATGAAAGGTGATATATATTTTTATGCTGTCCTGTTGTGGACAATGCATTCAGCTGCACTACTGACTGATTAGAACTAGACTGATCCACCACCACTGAAGGATAAACTTCAGATTACAAAGTCCCCGGACTTGCTGGACTCCCCATGCCAGACTCAGCCTCTACTGGACAACTCTCAAGGAAGGGGCTGCACAGCATCTGAATAAACTACAGGAGGTGTTGCATCTGAGCATTACTACAGGAGGGGATGCAGAAGACCCAGAGAACCACCAATCAACCCCCTCACTGGAGCCAGCATCCTCCACTGGCAATACTGCAGGGGAAGACCTAGAAAGGCTCACTGGAGGCTCTGCACAAACCTGAGCCTTTAACAGCTCATGATACACATGCTTAAACCTCTGGAGTCGGTTCTCCCACTGACAGGATAAATCAAAACTTATGCAAAAACACTAATGCAACTCATCAAGTTGTTGTCCTAGAAACATAATAAACATACCCCAAGAAACCTTAAAGGGTCTACTTTTAAAGAAAAAAATAATAATTTTAGCTTGTTTTTATTATAGAATGTTAAGTAACAAGAGGCATGTATCTCTCTGGGACTCGTGACCCTTAATAGCCCACACATTCATATTCATATGATAATCTGGCCGCTCTTATTGGAGAATTATGACCGCAAAACTACATGTGGAAATGCCCATTTTAGTCATGTAAACATTGCCATGTTTTCCCACTGAGCGCCAAGCTTCAAGACGGCATAGTCATGCTTTTCAGCTGCCTGCGGAGGAATGGCTTAAATTTGTGATGAGTAATTGAAATATATTTGAGTCAATATTCTAAAGCATGTTTGGTGCTGATTAGCATTGATGCTACATTAGTTCAGTATATAATCCAGCAATGGAATTTGTAAAGCTGGTGGTAAATGTTTTGTAATTGTGCAGAGTGCAGCTGATAGAGGGGAAAAATGCTTATAGTATAATTTGGATGCTCCCTGCTGCTTTCAAGCACTGAAGCTCATATTTATGGCTTTGTTGCTCCAAAGCAGTCTGTGTCGTTGTTAAACTAAAATATCAATTTTCAATTTACAAACAAACAATTCAGTTGGTCTCACTGATGGGGTGGAGGCTAATGGGCCATTATCTCTGACAGCAGGGAGGGATTTCTCACCTGTGTTTCACACCTATCTCATGGATAGTCAATATATGAGTTGCAGGGGACAGAGAGTCTGAGCTTCTTTGCTCGCCCTGTTGCCACCGCGACCCTGAAATGGATAAGCAGAAAAGATAATGGTGATAATTATGTCAGATTACCTCAGACAGAGCTGAAAACCGTAGACTCCAAAGGTTAAAGGTGCATTGTACATTCTCTGGTTATGCCGTTCTTTCTGGCATCCTGCATCCTCCAAAAACAGCTCTCACACCATCAAAGGCCATTTAAAGGTGTGCCTTATGCTCATCTATCCACTTTCATACATCTCCCAGAACTGGGTCATAAACCTGACCAAGCAGGAAATCCACAGGGGGACTTGGCAACCACCCAAACAGAAAGGAGATTCTCCCATGCTCTGATGAGGGGTACTATTATAACAAAAATCCTGTGGTAGGTTAGAAGCCCAGTCTTGTTCCCATGATGAGAAGCATAATGAAGAGCCCAGTATTGGAGTATTAGCTACATGTTCTTATGTAAATGAGGCAGAGCAGAGATGAAAGTGCTTTCAGAGAGAGAAAGATATATAAAAAATATATACAAGAGTAATATATATATATATATATATATATATATATATATATATATATATTTATATATATATATATATATATATTTATATATATATATATATATCACAGTAAGGAACAAATATGCTGATTTGTCAATATGTGCTGTCTAAAATACACGCAAGCCCGTTTAACATATGAAACTTTTTTTTTACAGATGAAAATATTGGTCCCTATAAAGATGTTTTTAATTTTCTGAGCCATATTGTGTATAAACTGCATTATCCGTGGTTTATTTTTACCCTTATGTGTTTTTAATTGGACAGCAATGTACCGCTCATCATTATTGGCACCCATAACATTTAAGTAGATAATGTGGAATTTCTCATAGGAAAAAAAATTATTAAGTGTAACAGCTTGTATGTCTATAGAGAAATAACCTTTGATACAAAAGAGCAAATGAAAAACATTTTGAAAAAACTATGGGATGGTGAAAAATAGAAAAACCTAACGCTTGATGTGGCATCCTTTACAGTAAATCAGTATGGAAACATATTTTGACTCAGAACATCAGAAGTGCTATTATTAACAAAACAAAAAGACCTCCAAAGGGTATAAATCCATCTCCAAAGACCTTGGTATCCCTGTTTCAACAGTGTCCAATATTATTAAGAAGTTTGCCAAGCATGGAACTGTCAAGAACCTCACTGGAGGTGGAGGGAATAGATAGACTGATGAGAGATATCTTCAAAGGCTGGTGGGAATGGTTGTAAAAAACACATAGATAAAACACAGTCTTTCTGGGAAAATGTTCTGTGACTGATGAAATGAAAACAGAGCTTTTTGGTGCAATAATTGCTTGCTTAATTGCTTGTTTAATTGCTAAGATGCAATGAAATGTATGATGAAAAGAACACCTTACCTCCAGTTAAGCAGTTAAGTATGGTGGAGGATCCATAATGCTGTGGGGCTGCTTTGATACGTCTGGTAATGGAGGCCTTAACTGTATCACAGGAATCATGAAATGAAAGAATTACAAAGACATTTTAGAGTGAAATGTCCTACCCAGTGTAAGATAACTTGGTGTGAGTCTAAGATCATGGGTACTCTAGCAAGACAAAGACCTAAATCACACACCCAAAAGCACTCAGGAAGGGTTGGAATGGAAAAAATTAACTGTTTTAAAATGGCCAGCAATGAGTCCTGATCTCAATCCCATTGAAAATCTTTGGGGTGAGCTGAAATATGCCACAGGGAAAAAGAACCCTGCAAACATTCAAGAACTCGACCAGACTGCAAAGAAAGAGTAAAAGAAAATACCAGCTGAGAAGTGCAAGTGCAAGCTTATAGATGGCTACAATATGGAATTTTATTGATGGAATCAATAAAAAAGTAAATATGGAGAAAACATCTCAGACATAATTTATATGGCATAGTGTAAAAGAAGAAAAAAAAATCTAACAAATCTAAAGTGACACCAAGGCCTTACTTAATCCTCTTTTAGATTTTGTACCAGCCAATTCTGCCATCAAATTCAGCAAAGGACCTGACATTGCATGTCCCCATACATTATTTGCATCAAACTCTGAAAGGTACTGGGAGCATTGCAAAAACCAACAGGCAGCAGATTACACTCAAAATTTCCAAACAGCATACAGAAGACTAGGTTTGTCTCACTCTGAAACTGGCACTTGGTTATAACCACTGGCCAAGTCCAAATTAGAGAATCAACAAGCTCCAGCCAAAGCATCCAAACATTCATGAATGTGTGGTAAGGGAAAAGCATCCTTCCTTGTTTTGCTATTAGGCTGACAACCAACACACATCCTCAAGCTTATATCTTTCTTCAAAGAACAATTTGAGCAGCATATGAGTTTCAACATATCTTTTGTTCCCACCAAACGGGCAAAATAATTTATTACACGGCTTATTGCTGTAACAAAATTTAAGAGTAGCATCAGACAGACTTACTTTTCTTGATAATCTCATCTCTAGGATCCATGACTGATAACCCTCTGATAGCAGGCCAAGCCTTTGAGAATTGGTTCAGGGCCAATATGCCGATCAGCAGTAAATAATAATAATATGTTTCATTATTGCTAGTACCATGGACTCGGACTTGGAGGTGCTGATCCTCATTCCTACTGCTTCACACTCGGCTGCAAACTGGTCCAGCAAGAGCTGGAGGTCCCGGCTCGATGAAGCCAACAAGACCACATCATCTGCAAAAAGCAGACATGGAATCCTGAGACCACCAAACCGGACACCCTCTGCCACTTGGCTACGCCGAGAAATTCTGTCCATAAAAATTGTGAACAGAACCGGTCACAACGGGCAGCCCTGACGGAGTCCAACTCCGACTGGTAACCTTACTGCCTTACTGCCAGCCATACGAACCAGACTCCTGCTCTGTTTGTTTAGTGCAAAGAAATTGCATTTTGAAGGAGCACTTATTTTGTTAGGATTACATGCTGATGCTTTGCCACACTGTGATGACAGTGCTATTTTGTAGAAATGGTATGTTCTGCCATTTCTAAGCATATGTGCATTTCAACAATGTTTTGAGGCATTCCTGAGAAGACAATGTGTGCTATTACCCCACAAAATGCAGGTTAACAAAATAGACCAACATATATAAATGAAAAGAACAAAAGAACAAAAAACCGAAGAAATACAATTGCACCATCAGGAGGGAGGGCACATCAAAAAGGGAGAAGAGAGAGAGGTGAACTTGACGTTCCTCCATCCTTTACCACCCTGCCATCCAGAGTCACCATCCAACAACAAGGGAGCAGAAGCTGCAACAGGACGAGGCAACATCCACAAATCTCAGCCTCTCACTTTTAAATGGAAGATGACTGAATGCAAAGACTCTCCTAAAAGGGGATGTCTATGATTGTGGGGAAATGCAGTTCTATGGTTTGTTTATATTCCAGAGCTTTACACTTTTCAAGGTGAAACGAGGTGTTTGGGAATAAAATTAACTGTTGTTTGAACTTGGCTGAAGTTTAACTTGTCTGTAAGTTTTTATTCACTGTTTGAATTACCACAGTTAGCCATCTCCTTAGTTTGGAAACAGTGCCACTTCAAGTAATCTGAAACAGGAAAAATTAGTCAGTATTACCCTCCTATGGAACAGGAATAGAGCAACATCATCATCTTGGTCCATTCATTCATTCATTATCTGTAACCCTTATCCAATTCAGGGTCGCGGTGGGTCTAGAGCCTACCTGGAATCATTGGGCGCAAGGTGGGAATACACACTGGAGGGGGCACCAGTCCTTCACAGGGCAACACAGACACATTCACTCACACCTACGGACACTTTTGAGTCGCCAATCCACCTACCAACGTGTGTTTTTGGACTGTGGGAGGAAACCCATGCGGACACACCAACTCCTCACTGTCACGGGGGCGTGATGAGTGGATATACGGAGGCGGACACACTCGCTACAACACAGAGTTTAATAATGAAATAACAAAACAAATGAACTAGACCAGAAACACGAAATAACATGACTTATAAACATAGGAAAGAGCAGGAAACAACACTACAGGACTGGGGCAGGCAACAGGCAGGAGACCGAACAAGGAACGAGAAACGATATATCTTGGATATATGGAGTCTCTTCATTGTCTACAAACAATGACAGATGCATTTTCTGTGCCATGACCAGAGAGAGAAAGAAAGCCTAGCATACCGGACTGAGAGTTTTATAAATAATTACCTGACAACAGGGCATTGTAAAAACATTAGACCAGTTTCGAGTACATATACAAATGGTGAGGAATCATCTTCTAAATTTATAAAATAAGCTGAGGCACAAATCACACGATCACTGAGAATGCTGAGGAATGAAACTCAGTCTGATTATGCCAAGCTACCTACCATGCTGGCAGCACAGAACATGCCATGAAGGGGGTGGGAACAACAGAAGACACTCCCACAGCTAGGAGTCATTTGGCCCATATATTGTTCAGCCAGCTAATCAAACCTACACACAAATAATAATAATAATAATAATAAAACAATTCTGCCACACATACACCTAGTACACAGCAACATTTTGTTTGGTCAGTAAAGAGTGAGACATTCAGACATTTAAAAGCAGCTGGGTAAAACTCAAATTTGCATGAAAAGGCATCCTCTTTCTCCAAGAATAGGGCAGCATCTTCAACAGATGTTCAACTTAATTTACTCAAACTCACCCAAGCACAACACACAGCACTGCACTGAATCTACAACTATGCACTCTTTCTAGCAACACCAAGGCACGCGGTTATTCACTGTGTGATGTAAAAAAACTACTTGAAATACTGGGCAATTATTGCTCACCTCTGTGACTGTCAAGATAACACATTCAACACTCCTTACCCTGCAACAATCCACACACCTAAGTTTTACGTTTGCCTGATGTTAATTAAAAAATGTTTCCCAACATAGTTGAGGAGAAATCTGTACATCTTTCATCTCATGAAGCTTAGTAGATAAAGGTTAATACATCAGAAACACTGACTTCAAACACACTTGCACACAAACAAGTAAAAAATGCTATAGACAAGATTATGATTAGTAACAGCTTTTAGCTACATTAGGATGTCTTTATTGTACTGTATTTCAACTTGTATAGGTTAAAATAATGCAGGTGTATCTTTATATAAAGTTGCAAGTATAGACCACATGGTCATGCACTTAAAACTTAAAGAAGGTTTTAATATACAAGTGTTTACAGGATTTAACTGGACTAGATGTTAGTTATAGTACAACAATGATAGCAACCACAGCAGACCTGGGTAGGAACAGAAAGAAAAAGTCAAAATCCAGGAGAACAAAACACACAAATTACCAAACCAGAGCTAAAACCAAGAGGGAGAAACGAAGCAACAAGCCAATATTAAAGCAAAAGAAAACAGTCAAATACAAAACACCCAGTAAATAATGTGTAAAGATGGAAAAACTCCACAAGGTTAGACTGAAACAAACAGTGTTTATATACACAAGGGATAATGATTCACAGGTTGTTCATTCAAAACTCAGGTCAGGAACATCTGAAAAACGTGGCCAAGAACTTTCTACTGCTGCACAAAAAGGAATTTGACTGACACATATAGAGGCAGTCTTTCATGTTGGACAAATATCAGAATCAGTACAAAAGGACACACAGAAGTGTGTATATGCCGAGCTACATATAGCCAATCAAAATACAACTGGCAGAATCCAGACAGTGAGGTCAGATACGTGTACGGAAGGTAGCAGACTCTCATTTAACTCGAGTGTCTGTGGCTGAGACTACTTGATCAATGACTTATCATTCCCTAGCAAGGACCTGGAAACACTTTAGCAACCACTTCAAAAGCCAAAGCAACCACATGAGAATTGGTCTGCAGTGTGCTGTTACTCTGTATGACTCATAATTAAATGTACTTTATTATGTAATTATTTTCACATAAAATTATATAGAAAGTTCACAAAACAAACAATCCATTTTTGTTGTTTAAAACTTTATTCTTAGAACAGTAAAGAGAATTATAGAGCTTTTTGTTACATAATAAATGCAAATTTAAGTAAAGAAACAGAAGCAACAAACAGTGTAAGAGTGTATATAGAGAGTGTAACTCTGTACTGAGCTGCTCCAGGAGCTGATGTGAAGATCTGAGCATTAATCAGAGACATGTTTGAACACACTGAAGATGAAGAGGAGCTCTATCAGCTCCAACACAGGTGTGGACCCTCACTGTCCAGTGCACTGATCTCTCTTCAGTGTTTCACTGACAGTAGTCTGGCCTCCTTTGATGGCCTCACAGGTCACTGTCTTCTTCATCCACTCGTCCTCCTGGAGGGTCAGGGTGCTGCTCCAGCTGTAGAGGCCAGTGTCCTTCTGCAGAAGCCCAGGACTCTGACTAAACCCAGAGGTCAGAGGGGTTCCATCCACCTTCCAGCTCAGCTTCCAGTCTGAGGGGAAGCCCTTGTTGGCCAAACACACTAGTGTGGTCTCCCCCTGCCCCAGACTGGAGGAGGGCAGGACTGTGAGGGTGGGGCGGGTCACAGCTAGGACACACACACACACACACACACACACACACACACAGTTTCATTTCCCTTATTTCTAACACAGCACAAATGACTTCAGTGATGCAGTAAAAATCACACTCTAATTACAACCTTCAACTCAACCACTTTCACATATAAACTCATATTTACAATTACATTCAGAGGAGGATTTCAGTTTCATTAAATATTACAGAGTTTTCACTTACAAACATCTACAGAACATTATGATTTCACCAGGCGTCCCCAAACATTTGCATATAACTGTTTTTCTAACAGAGCAGAACTGAGTTCAGTGAAGCATTAAAATAACGCTCTAATTATAACCTTAAACTGAACCGCTTCAAATATGAACTAATATTTACAATTACATTAATAGATACATTTCATTCAGAATACTTTTAAAACTATTTCTTTCATTTAATTCATTATAATTGTAACATTACACACATCCCATGATGTGAAAGTTTAAAACATGATTTGATTTTCTCCAAAACAGTAAATAATCAATAACTAAATCAAGCTGCAGTCTCCATGTACTACGTCTTCAAAGCTTTAGAACAGAAAACACTGCTCATAATAACCTCCACATTGTGGCGTCCAGATGGAGACAGAACGGCTCTAATCACCCAACACTGACTCTACAATCCAGCTTTACATTTGATCTTTTTAAAAAGAAATGTCATCACTGAACACTTCACAGGAAACCTTTAGGAAATATTTGTATTTTAAAGAAAAGAAATCCAGTTCAGAAACAGGAGCTGGTGGTGAAACCTAAAGCTCCACACTCTCCACACTTCAGAGCAGTTCTAATTAAATACATTCACATTTGGATTATCATTTATTCAGAAGATCATCAAGTGCATCTCTACTGTTGTCCAGAATCATTTTAATGAAAGATTCCTTTTGAATAAAGAGTAAAAGTGGACTTACTTCCAACATCCAGTTTTGTTCCTCCACCAAAAGTCCACCACAGTGATACAAACTCGTTTACTGGCCGTACAAAAACCTCCTGCTCTAAACACACCGCTCTCTTCAGTCTTTACACACACTATTTCTGAACTAGAACACAATATTAATGGATTCTGCAGCTATTAATAATGGAAAACACTCCCAAACTGTAGAAGCTACAGATTCTCAACAAGGATTATTTTATAAACATTAAAATATCTAAACCCAGGACACACTTTGTTCTTTTGTATTTCCACAACAGACAAACACTTGATATAAAAGTATAAAACTACATGTAGAAAGATGTTTTCATCTCAGATTCCAATTACAATCACAGATACAATCATATCAACTAATATTAAAACCAGATCCAATTAATGACAATAATAAAAACATGCTCCACTCTCTGTGTTGGTGATTATATGTTCACTTTCATCAGAAGTGTTCATAAATAATTCAATCAGTAAAAATTAGAGCTGCTGTTGAAAACTGTTCAACATTCATTAATAGTTTAAAAGATTCTTACTGTTATCATTGTGTTTCCTCCACCCAAAAGTCCTCCAGCCCTGATCCAGACAGATGGAGCCGCAGTAGCAGCTGCAGAAAACCTCAAATGAAAGGCAGAGACAGTTAGAGTTTAGGATTTTAAACATGAGACTCCACACTGAGCAGAAATGTTTGATCAAACAATATCAAATAAATATGATATCTTTCCTCAGTGTTGTTAGAAAGATGATTTCCATAGAGAGGGTCCACTTTGCATCATGAGCCCATGCTTCAGTGCTCTGCTAGTGTTTATAGTCCTGTGAGTTTAACACTTCATGACTGAGAGCTGCTGCCCCACAAACTTCACCCACAGCAACCATGACTTTGGTCTCCATCTTCATCTGGACACTGGCGCTCTGGACGAGAGGTAACACACATGATTAATTCCATTTCAGACTAATTATGAGTAATATGAAAATGTAAGTAAAACAAACCAATACATTATGGCATCTCTCTAACTAAATTACAGGACTAACATCAATTAATATATAATTAATTAAAGAACTAACAGATCATATTTAAGTTTTTACAGCATAATTTCATCCATTATTTTATTTTAATGTTTAATTTTATTTTTTATTGTTCAGGATCCAGTGGTCAGGTGACTGTAACTCAGACTCCTTCAGTGAAAACTGTTTCTACAGGACAATCAGTCACCGTCAACTGTAAAACCAGCCCTGCAGTGTATCGCTGGAGTAATGGAAAAGAAGAATTACATTGGTATCAGCAGAAACCTGGAGAAGCTCCTAAACTTCTGATCTACTACGCTAACACTAGACAGTCAGGTATTTCAGATCGTTTCAGTGGCAGTGGATCTGGATCTGACTTCACTCTGACCATCAGTAACGTCCAGGCTGAAGATGCAGGAGATTATTACTGTCAGAGTTTACACCAGATCAGTGGTAGCTGGTTGTTCACACAGTGAAATAGAGTCGTACAAAAACCTCTCTCAGTCAGAGACTGCACAGAGACTGCACTGCTGCAGCTGCACCCTACTGCAGGTGCTGAGGGGGAGGATGATACACACAATAACACACTCTGTGGAGGAGAGACACACACCTCATTAACACACACCTCCACAGGTCCATTCCCTCCAGGTTGGTGTCCATGCTGTCCACTCCAGTCCAGGTCGACACAGGGGACGTCAAATGGCTGATCAGTTCATTATTTTTCAGATGTCTATCACCACCTACTGGTGCACTGTCCTTTAATCAGTGTACAGAACTTACACAGCTCCAACACCTGGGCTCCACACCTGAGCACCACAGCTACTGATAATTAATCTAACTTCATGTCACACTGCTCTCTAATAAGAGGAGACTGATCAACATTTCCTCTCACTCTCTAAACTTACATAAGAATTTACAATATAATCAACTCAATCAGAATCAAACAGTCCATGTCCCTGTCCCATCTGACCTTTTCTGATCCCTCATCACCACCTATAGGTTGTTTGCAGATGACATCATGTCACTGCCTGATCTGCAGATGGAGGACAGGAAGTGATGTCATACACAGGGAGCTGTACGATCACTAATAAAACTGATAAATCAATAATCATTGTTACTTTTACCGATAAATCATGAGGAACATAAATTAAATACCAACATTGTTGTTGAAGAGGGACAAATAAAAGTAATAATGTGACTGAAAAAGGCTTATGAGCCAAAGTCTGTGTTCAGGACGAGACTGAGACAGCTTCCTGTTCTGAAACTTCTTGTTGGAATTTAGTTGTGTTTTGTCTATGTTTTAAATCTCTCACCAGCGCAGACCCAGCACCAACACAACTGTGTACAACACACACTCACTTCTCACACCTGCATGAGGCTGCAGTCAGCTTTTAATTCACCTGTGTCCCGTTCCACCTTAAACACTAGAGCATACACCATACACCTGCTGCATCATTTAAGGTGGAATGGAAAGCTTCTTTAATTGTGGGATCTGTGAGGAGCGAGTGTTTTATTTTGCTGAGTTCTGTGGCAGCTGTGTGTCACTGGTGAAGGACTGAATACCTAAAGTTACTTTAAGTAAACAACCATAACATTAATGTTGAGAGGTGATGCAGCACGGGTTGTTTTTGTTGCTCCTTTAATCCACTGGATGATAAAAGAGAACCACACCACAGTCATTGTGGAGTGACCGAACTTCTAAAACCAAGTTGTGTGTCTAAATACTTCAGTGATCTTTCATTAGTGTTTTTGAGTTAAACGACGTCTGGAGAAGAAGACAATAGCTGCTAATCTCACAGTTCAGTTTAAATCTGTCTCCATCATCATCTCCAACATGTGTTATGTTGTTTTGTTTGTACATTTCTCTCGTAATATGGTCTACATCATCACAATACAGGCTCCATTCTGGTTCTCTCGTCCTACCCTCGAGATTTCACACATCATCAGAACCATGAGACTGAAAACAACCTGGACTTCAGCTGAGGGTTTCTCCCTTCAGATTCTCAGCAGGTCTGGTGTCTAATTTCTTTAGGGGGGTTGTACAGCAATGGTAAAAGTCCAAGTGCAGACTGTTACACCTAAGTACTCAGTCTGACGCTCAGAAGGCATTTCTACAGATTGGTCACTAGTTCATCAGCTTCTGTCAAACTGAATATTTAACTAATGGTTCATCATCTGATGCTAAATCATCACACATCTCCCATAACGGTAGTTTAGTTTACTGAGGAATAGCAAACAAATATTTAGGCACTGATTATTTATGAATAAAAAAGAATAAATTTGTCAGTGACCAAGCCTCTGTAGGGAGGAGGACTCTGGGGGCAGCAGCAGTTTGTCTGAATGGTCTTTTATTTACACACCAGAATGGCACACTGTAACACACCCCAAATGACCAGCTTTTCTTCTCAACGCAAAACAAACAACAGTCACTTTCAGTCCCTCTTCTTCTCTTCCTGCTCTCAGTGCTGGCCCTCCTTTGTTCTCATCAGCACATCCTTCACTAGGAGTATATCACTGGTGTGATGGAAACAGGTCATCAGGGAGCGAGAGAGAGAGAGAGAGAGAGAGAGAGAGAGAGAGAGAGAGAGAGAGAGGAAGGATGGATGGATGAGTTGCATGGATTAATTCACATTTCTGGTAGAGGACATGGGTTTGAAAAGCAACGTTCATTATTTTATTCAATTCATTTTATTGGACCAATTCTAAAGTGGGCTTTCATCCGTGAGTCATCATCAGTGAGTGCAGATGGATACACGCACCTCCACACAAAATAACACACTCTGTGGAGGAGAGACACACACCTCCACACACAATAACACACTCTGTGGAGGAGAGACACACACCTCACTAACACGCACCTCCACACACAATAACACACACTCCACCAAAGCTGGAGCTGGAGCGCTACACACAGTGACCTTATACCCAGTCGACTAGCCAGGTGTTCAGCATTACTGAGCTCAGGTCAAGCGAGCCTCACCTGCTGTTGTAGTATGGTGACACCAGCCTCAATTAGGGTTCTAAACAGGACACAGGGTTATGGCTTCGTGAGTATAAGCCTGCTCCATGGATCAGACCCCCCACTGTTTGCAGTATTCCACCTAAAACTGGCCTCCAAACCACATCCTCAGGGCCAGTGAGCAGTCACTGGATGAGCTGGAGCCAAAAGGCAGCAGTTCTACTGACCAGATGGACAAGACCTTACCCACCTTCCTCCTTTGAGAGGTGAAGGATTCCTAGCAGAAACCAGTGTAGTTTGTCCCCCAAGAAATCCACCAGGTTCGCTTGGATAACCGCTAGCATATTCGAGGGGGGGTGGTGAGCAATCTGTTTTATGCCATAAGGGAGAAGCAGCGAGGTCATTTACAATTAAGACCCATCCTTTACATGACATTTTAGGGGCCAGCCGTTTCCATTTCGATAATTGACATTTCATTTTCTCTAGAATGTCCTCCCAATTCTTCTTCATAAACTCACTAGCCCCAAGTTAAACCCCTCACTTTCAGTTGAGGGCATCTGTAAAAACAGGTTCTTTACCTTCCCCCTCACCCACTAAAATCGCCTCGCTCTTCTGCCAGTTGACCTTTGCTGAAGTTAAGAACTTAAAATCATTGAAAAGTTCAGTTAGCACATTTACCTCTTCCTGTGACTTAATAAGAACTAAAAAGTTATCGGCATATGCTGAAAATAGTGGTTCTATAGCAATGGAGAAACAGAAAGAAAGAGCATCCCTCTCTGATGCCCCTGGAAACCTTAAAATCACTCTCAATGTACTCTCACAGTACAACCTTGATCATGGCTATAAAGACAGAGTTGGACCCAATGTTTTCCAGTATTTCCCATAAATATTCATGTTCAACTCTGTCAATGGCTTTTTCCTAGTCTAAGAATAACAACCCAGGTCAAAAGTTTCTCAAATTAACTGTATATTACCAAACATCGACCTTCCAGGAACACAGTACGTCTAGTCAACATGAATGACCTGTCCCATCACCTTCCCCAGTCTTACAGCCAATGATTTTGAGAGCAGGTTGTAAGTCAGTGCACAGAAGGGACATGGGGCTACAGTTCTTCAGTTCAGTGAGGTCTCCTTTCTTAAACAGGGAAAGGGCGGCTCTTCTGCAGCTCAGGGGAGCTTCCCCTCCTTCAGCATGTCCAGCCATCAATGCCAGGAACTCTTCCATTTCCTATGGCCTGTAGGGCAGTGTCTCCAATGGCATCTCACTGTCAAGCTTTTTTGCTGATTCTGGTGTCATCTTTGGCATTTGCCAAAAACAATTCTCAGCTTAGTAAACAGCTTGGAGAAAAGCAGACTATGCGCTCACAAACTGCAGTGGGCTCCAGTAAAAGAGCATGTATGAACATTTTCTGTTCATTTTCTGTTCAAGACCATAAAGAAATTAGGGGCATCCATATCAGGCACAGTTTTAAAGCGCAAGTGGACCAGCACCCCCTGCACTGTGACCCCCTGCAGGTCATCCAATGTATAGTTTTATTTGCACTTTGGCTATGTCCCACCACTGTTGTAATGAGGAGAATGCAGATTTTTGTGCTCTAAAAACCTCCAAAAATAATATAAAGCATTCTCTAAAATGTGCATCACCTGTAAGTGAGTTGAAATGTCAATGAGAGCTCTTGGGTTTCACACATGACTTTTTAAAATTGTACTGGACAATACAATGATCAGTACTACTAACCAAAACACTGTTACATTTAATTTTGAATAATTAACACTTTTCATATTCTGTAACATTGCTGTAACACAGTGGTGTCACCCACGAAAGACATGATCATCACCTGCTGAACAATGAATTAACAAATGAAACACTAGGACTATGACACTGTGACAGTTCTCATCAGCACTATTCACATATTCTGAAAAATGCTATAACAACCATTAAAGACTTGATCATCACCTGCTGAACAATAAATTAACAGGACTATGACACTGTGACAGTTCTCACCAGCACTAAGGAACTGAAACCAAGCTCCAAACAACTGAACTCAACACAACACTTTACACAAACCAGTAAAGAGAGAGAGAGAGAGAGAGAGAGAGAGAGAGAGAGAGAGAGCAGTGAGGTGAAACTCAGATTTAGATGAACAGTCCTGAGTCGTTCTCTTTCTCCCAGAATAGAGGAGCACCTTCACCAGATGTTCAGCTTCATTTAGTCAACTTGTCTGACTTGAGGGTTCTCTATGGTCGACTCTATGGTCCTCCACCGTGTCTGACAATGTCTTTTTATGGACTAATATAGGTCAGGCCAGACTGGACCTGTACTCAATGTCTTGGGACGTGTCTGGTCCATTCGTGGTCACTGGGAGAACTTTCCTAACTCTTAATTTAACTATCATCAGATGAAGAGTTTTTAAAACTGTTTCAGAACTGTTTTAAAACTGTAATTAAAACATGTCAATGTCTTCATACGGAGGAATCAAACTGTCCCCAAACAAGCTGCCCATCATGATCTGAATCAGTGCTGGGGATATTTCTCTCAGCACAAATCAGTGGGAATTTGAAAGGAGTTTATTACTGAATATCAATGTTTATAAAATCCAGACTCTTACTGTGACACAAGCACTAATTTTAATGTTATATGTAATGAACCCGTCTGTTCATTTACATTATGTTTTATATAAATGTGACATTGTTTGAATTACAAACTAAAACAATGAATCACATATTTAACTTTAAAACTCTTAAAATACAATTGTAACACAGTGTTAGTCTGAATTTACTGTATGTGGGTCTTTTTCAGTAAAAGTGATGAGAAAGATTAAATAAGTCTCATGTTTAAACAGAATAAAAGTCCCTTCATTTTCAGACTGAGTTTTGCTCCTTCACTGAATGTGTGACACAGTGCTACATTTCAGTGAAGAGTCATTGTCCATAAACCTACATCACTCATCACACTGTTAGTGATAACACTGTAAAATCTGTGTGTGAGGGGTTTACACACTTTACCCTCAAAACTTATTCATAAAACTCTAACATTTCTAAATGAAGATCTATCTCTGAACTAAACCTTGTTTTCTAAACAATCTAAACATTTTTATGTGTTTATTATGGAGGTGTTTAATGGAGGCATTTCCATAGAGAGGGTCCACTTTGCATCATGAGCCCATGCTTCAGTGCTCTGCTAGTGTTTATAGTCCTGTGAGTTTAACACTTCATGACTGAGAGCTGCTGCCCCACAAACTTCACCCACAGCAACCATGACTTTGGTCTCCATCTTCATCTGGACACTGGTGCTCTGGACAAGAGGTGAGACACTCATTTACCTTTTCAAGAGATGTATACATCTGAAATAGTATATGTATTTACCATTAGAAATTACAGTAAACACACCTTAGAAATAATTAATAATTATTTATTAATAAATAATTAAAAAAATTAAATTCTACTTCACCTAAAGTACCCAACTTGTATATTATTATAAATATTATAAATATATTATATTATATAATATATGTTATATCATTAATATACTTTTACTATTTTTAATTAAATAAATATATTACTTATACTATTGTAAATAGTTTTATTATTATTATTTTATTTTATTTTCCTTTAGGATCCAGTGGTCAGGTGACTGTGACTCAGACTCCTTCAGTGAAAACTGTTTCTACAGGACAATCAGTCACCATCAACTGTAGAACCAGCCCTAATGTCTACACTAATTCTAATGGTGAACATCTTGCCTGGTATCAGCAGAAACCTGGTGAAGCTCCTAAACTCCTGATCTACTACGCTAACAGGAGACAGTCAGGTATTTCAGATCGTTTCAGTGGCAGTGGATCTGGATCTGACTTCACTCTGACCATCAGTAACGTCCAGACTGAAGATGCAGGAGATTATTACTGTCAGAGTTGGCATAGCATCACTGGTAGCTTGTTCACACAGTGAAATAAAGTCGTACAAAAACCTCCCTCAGTCAGAGACTGCACAGAGACTGCACTGCTGCAGCTTCACCCTACTGCAGGTGCTGAGGGGGAGGATGATACACACAATAACACACTCTGTGGAGGAGAGACACACACCTCACTAACACACACCTCCACACACAATAACACACTCTGTGGAGGAGACACACACACACCTCACTAACACACACCTCCACACACAATAACACACTCTGTGGAGGAGAGACACACACCTCACTAACACACACCTCCACACACAATAACACACTCTGTGGAGGAGAGACACACACACCTCACTAACACACACCTCCACACACAATAACACACTCTGTGGAGGAGAGACACACACCTCACTAACACACACCTCCACACACAATAACACACTCTGTGGAGGAGACAAATGCAGGCCGGTGGGAGAGAGCGACTGTAGCTGTGTTATCTCATGGCTCCAACTACTGGTTTCATAAACACTGCTTTAAGAGTTATTCAAGGCAGAATGTCCACTCAGAAAGTTCTGCAATTTAAAAATTATGTCTTTCATGAATTTTGAGAAACCTCAGATGGAGAAACTCTACAGATGTAGAAGTTAAATTTATTATTCAAGTATGTGATCACATCCATCATAATTACAGCAGTCCCAGACCCGTATTCTCTCAGCAGGGACAGTTCCTCCACAGTGACCCTGCCTATCCAGGCATCAGTGATGGTCTGTGTGTGCCTGACAAACCTCTGCCCCAGCCTGGACATCCCCAAAACAAGGCCCACCAAGACCTTCAGTGTCACTGTTCTTGTAGTCCCATCACCAGACACGTCCAGTCGAGCCCCTCTTACCAGAGGCTCTTCCAGCTGCCAGTGGAGGGAGGAGTAATCCAGCTTTTCAGTCCTAAAAAGTCCCCATACTTTAAAAAGTCCATGATAAAAAACAGTTAATCCAGTACAATTTAGCAACTTGTAATCCATAAAAATCTAGCCCCAGTCCATCAACAGAGTGCAGAATGCTGCTAGCCACAGCTCTCCACACTACATCAGCAGAACCAGTTAAATACTTCTGCAGAAACTGCAGTCTAAAAGCTGAAAGCCTGCTCACGAGGTGCAAACTTCTGCCACCTTCCATCCTGGGCAGGATCAGCACAGCCTGGGGGACCCAGTGGATGTGGTCCCAAAAGAGGTCCACAAAAGTGGTGGACAACTGAGAGAGTATATCAAAAGAAGGGTCCACACAGGAGAACCAATGCCACAGAGATGACACAACCAAGTTATTTACACAGCCAAGATATTAACGGGCTATCAACATCCATCTGGTTCCTCACCATTACCTTCACATCATCAGCATGAGAAGAAATCTTGTTATTCTCCAGTTGTACATAAACACATCAAACTCTGAGCAAAGTTTGTTTTGTGATGTCTGTTTCTCTGCCATGTGTAGCAGAGGTTCAATGGCAATGACGTACAGTGTACCAGACAGTGCACAGCCTTGTTGTATACCCCTTAGAACCTTAAAAGGAGCATTCAGTCCACCATTCATTTTCAGCACATTTTCGCTGTCACAGTACAATACTATCTACATGCTAGTAAACACAGAGCCCAACTTTAATTCTTCTAGAGCCAAAGGTAGGCATACTGCACTCGATCAAAATCCTTTTCTTGATCAATGGAAATGAGGCCAAAGTCAAGCCCATGAGTCCTGGAAATCTCAGACACATCCCTAACAAGATAAACATTATCTCTAATGGACCTGCCAAGGACAGCGTAAGGTCCTGGTGGATGACCTGCTCCATCACATCCTTCAGTCTGTTAGTCAGAGCTTTAGAAAAGATCTTAGGATCTGTCCACAGGAGATTCACTGACCTCCAGTTCTTAATCTCCTGCATGTCGCCTTTCCTGGGCAGCAGGGCAATGACTGCATCCTGCAGCTCAAATGTAGGGAACCAACAGCCAGACTCTCATTCAGAACAGCCAGTAGGTCAGCACCTAGCTCTGTCCAAAAGGTCATAGAATACAACCGGAAGTTGTATAGGTAGAATACAACCGGAAGGCCACCTAGACCCGGGGCAGTCCCTCCTCCCATGCCCTGTAAAGCAGCTTAGAGCTCCTGCTCACCCAGAGGCCCACTCCACCAGTGCTGCACTGGAGCATTCTGCAACCCTCAATATTCCTGTGTAAAACCCAGCACCCAGTTCTCTGTGCTCCCTGTGTTCACTTCTGTACAGCTTAGTGTAGAACTATACAGCCCGTTTACAGATGTCTGTTGGCTATGTGAGCTCCTGCCCATCCTCAGAGTGCAGAGAGTGAATGGCTCTGACAGCATTAGAATAAAGAATAACTTAGACAGGGCATCCACCTGTGACAGGCTCTGGAACCAAGACCAGACCAGAGCTCCTTGTGCCCTGATGTCCAACAGATAATGAAGAGCAGAGGATTTAGTTCTAAGGACCCTGACTTGACTATGGTGTCCAGTGGATTCTGTGTGACTCTTGTCATATTCAGGTCTTTCATGGACGGCGTGATGTGCTGAGAGACTTTAGAAGTGTACTGCTGACAAAATTGTTTAATTTGTACTTTTGTAATCCCACCATTCTCGCAGGTTACAAAAACAGTGAATCACAACTATTCCTGTCCAGAGAGTCATCCTCCTTGTTAAAATCACACCCCATGAACAGAAAGTCCTCAGAACTGCAGTTAGAAGATAACCCCCTGTTAGCATATTCACAGGAGCATAAATGCTATAAAAGAACCACTTTAAAGAAGTCAAACTGAGCATTCACGATGCACCTCCCCTCCACCACCTGCTCAGCCTCGAAGGAGATTGGGAATAAGTGAGTATCAAACAGGATCGCTACCCCACCTCTAGCTGAACACGTGACTTAAAAACACCTCCCCGTCAAATTCTTTCTTACAGTCAGCCTTATTATCCCTGTCACTGTGTGTGCTCCTAGTGACCCACAAGGCCGTGAAGGTGGAAGGACGAGGGACGTGGGTACACCATACTCACTGCAATGCTCCAACCTCACCTGAAGAAACAATGACTTAAGAATAATGATAATGATGGTCAAACCCAGTTCTCTGTGCTCCCTGTGTTCACTTCTGTACAGCTCAGTGTAGAACTATACAGCCCGTTTACAGATGTCTGTTATGTGAACTCCTGCCAATCCTCAGAGTGCAGAGAGTGAATGGCTCTGACAGTTCCTCCTCTCTAGACTAAAGAATAACTTAGACGGGGCAGCCACCTGTGACAGGCTCTGGAACCAAGACCGGACCAGAGCCCCTTGTGCCCTGATGTCCAACAGATAATGAAGAGCAGAGGATTTAGTTCTAAGGACCCTGACTTGACTTTGGTGTCCAGTGGATTCTGTTTGACTCTTTTCATATTCAGGTCTTTTCATGGACTGAGTAATGTGCTGAGAGACTTTAGAAGTGTACTGCTGACAAAACTGTTTAATTTGTACTTTTATATTCCCACCATTCTCGCAGGTTACAAAAACGGTGAATCACAACTATTCCTGTCCAGAGAGTCATCCTCCTTGTTAAAATCACACCCCATGAACAGAAAGTCCTCAGAGCTACAGTTAGAAGATCCCCCTGTTAGCATATTCACAGGAGCATAAATGTTAAAAAAGAACAACTTTACAAAAGTCAAACTGAGCATTCACGATTATGCACCTCCCCTCCACCACCTGCTCAGCCTCGAAGGAGATTGGGAAGAAGTGAGTATCAAACAGGATCGCTACCCCACCTCTAGCTGAACACGTGACTTAAAAACACCTCCCCGTCAAATTATTTCTTCCAGTCAGCCTTATTATCCCTGTCACTGTGTTTCTCCCGAAGAAGCATAATGTCAGTAACTTTCTGTGTCAGAAAGGAGAAATAGTACAACAGGAGCAGCAGCAGAGTGAGGAACAGAAAGAGGCTAGGAGCTTTCAAAACCATCCTCACTGTGGAGCTCATTGAGGTTCTGGACTGAATTACCAAAGAGACCCATCAGGAAAAGTGCTCTTTCACTACAACACATTTCATGTTCTCAGTCTTATGAAGAAAAAGACAGAATCTTCTCAAAACCATAAGCTCTGGGACTGCTTTTAGCAGCTGGCAGATCACTCTCAGAGTCATCCAGGGTACCAGAGCCAGAACCAGGGTTCTCTTTATGGTGCTCACTCTGTGCTCCTGATGCCCTCTGAGTCTTCCCTTTATTATCATTTGTTTTAGTCCACTTCATTTTTTGTTTACCAAAAGGAACCCTGACAAAAACCTCCCCAGGAACAGTTCAACAGCACCAGCCTCTTCCTCAGCCAGCTCAGCTCCAGAAATAGTACCAGTCTGACTGTCCCCCTGAGAGTCCCCAACCTCATGCTCAGCAGCTGCACCCCCCTCCACAACCTGAGAGTCAAAGATTCCTCCTCCTTCACATTATCAGCCCCAGCATCAACCTCACTACCCCCATATTAACCAGTCCCAGCCTCAACCAGAGATAGAGAGAGAGAATAGGAGAGAGAGGGGCCCACATAGAGATCACACTCAGAAATGCTGCATACAAGAAAATACCCAATAACATTGCAAAGGTGAATAAGGCCTTGTACTTGCATATGTAAGCACAATTTACACACAGACTGTGAGGAGCCCGTAAATCACAGCTTGTGGCTACATTATGATGTGTTTCTCTGAGACTGAAATACATCAGTGCAAACTAATACATTCATCATGGACCTTACACATGATCTGTTTCTATAAACTTCTCAACTCCTAACAGCAGCAGTACCATGTTCTAAAATTAAAAACCATGTCTGTTATCTCTAAACTAAACTCTGACACAGCAACAGGACACTTCATCTGTGTTTGGTTATTTCTACCCACTCTGAGCCAGTCTTGGACAGACATTTGATCTGACCCCATCTCTCAGTTTATTCTCTAAGATTCACTCAGAGCTGTTTTAAGCTTTATCTTGGACACTGAAGGCTTTTCATATTCTGTAACATTGCTGTAACACAGTGGTGTCACCCACGAAAGACTTGATCACCACCTGCTGAACAATGAATTAACAAATGAAACACTAGGACTATGACACTGTGACAGTTCTCATCAGCACTAAGGAACTGAAACAAGCTCCAAACAACTGAACTCAACACAGCATTTTACACACAACAGTAAAGAGAGAGAGAGAGAGAGAGAGAGAGAGAGAGAGAGGGAGCAGTGAGGTGAAACTCAGATTTACATGAACAGTCCTGAGTCATCCTCTTTCTCCCAGAATAGAGCAGCACCTTCACCAGATGTTCAGCTTCATTTAGTCAACTTGTCCGACTTGAGGGTTCTCAGACCTGTCCGACTCAACACTTCTCCAACATGTCCGACTCTATGGTCCTCCACCGTGTCTGACAATGTCTTTTTATGGACTAATATAGGTCAGGCCAGCCTGGACCAGTGCTGAACGTCTTGGGACGTGACTGGTCCATTCGTGGTCACTGGGAGAACTTTCCTAACTCTTAATTTAACTATCATCAGATGAAGAGTTTTTAAAACTGTTTCAGAACTGTTTAAAAACTGTAATTAAAACATGTTAATGTCTTCATACGGAGGAATCAAACTGACCCCAAACAAGCTGCCCATCATGATCTGAATCAGTGCTGGGGATCTTTCTCTCAGCACAAATCAGTGTGAATTTGAAAGGAGTTTATTACTGAATATCAATGTTTATAAAATCCAGACTCTTATTGTGACACAAGCACTAATTTTAATGTTATATGTAATAAACCTGTCTGTTCATTTACATTATTTTTTACATAAATGTGACATCCAGTCAGGGCATCAGCAGTGAGTTTTCCTCACTGTGGAACAGGGATTTACATCAGGAGGTGGAGTATCTCAATAGGAGCAGATAAACACACATCATACACACTACACACAATCTCTACACAAACTTGCAAATTGCAAAAACGTCACCCAACACTGAATGAACAGCTAAACTCACTGTTCAAGGGTAAAGCGTCTCCTTTTAAGAACTGTATGATGTAAAAGCATTAAGTTTGTATTTCTCACAAACACAGTTCTCAGGACTGTAGAACAGTTCAGTTCTTTGAGCTTTTAACTGCATACAGTCATGTCTTTGTGTGTGAAATCACTCTGAACAAACACATCTTTCGTCTCATCAGGAGAATCCACATATTCTCTTCGGTAAAGCAGGTGCCACAGGTCTGGATTCTTCAGGGGAAAAGCCTACAGAATGCCATGTCTCATTTCTAAACACACAGTACGCTTGGAGCATGGAAATAAACCGATTTGAGCAAAGGGTTTCAGACCAAAAAATCCTACCATCAGTTAAAAAGCTACAAATGTTGATGAAATGTTGATGGATCCTGCAACAAAACAATGAATGAGGCCATAAAGAAAAGTCCCCTGAAGCATGGTTAAAACGAGGGTGTGAAGTTTTGCCATGGCCTTCCCAGTCTGCAGGTTTGAGGAAGGCAGTTCCTGTGACAGTCCGTCAGTGCAGTAGAACTGGAGCAAATGTGTAACACAAGGCCCAAATTACACAGAAATATTAAAACACTCCTCAGAACAAGTACAGAGAGTTCAGAGTAGGACTTTGGGTGTAGATCTGGCAACCCGTTTGGCTGTTTCTGTACCCGTTTGGAAGCTGTTTTGATCGCTCGGGTTTTCCTGTTTACTCGTTTCTATTGTTATTTCTATATTTATATCTGTTTTTATAACCTACTAACCATCCATAGATCTATCTTTTAGATTGTCTTCGCAGGAATATTCATTACAGAGGCACTAAAACTGCCACCGGACCCTGGAGTAACGTTCTTGGTGTAAGTTACTAAAATTCACTAAAAGCGGTAAGTACCTGCAATTCCATGGCTACTACTGGCTGTTTTGCCTGCTCAGAGTGTGGCATGTTTAGTTTAACGCTCTTTTCCACCTCTAGCGATAAATATAGTGGTTGTATTTGTAGTAAGTGTCAGCTAGTTAGCTCTCTGGTGGATAAAGTGGACCAGCTAGAAGTGCGCATCCGGAGCTTATTATTGTTGAGGGATAAACAGCGAGATTCAGTGTTAGCAACTCCGGGTGCCTTAGGGAGAGTTAGCACCCCCACGACTCCGGTGTTAGAGCCCTCACAGCGGGGTGAATGGGTGACGTCTCGGCGTCATAGCCGGAAAGCTAAGGCTGATGCTAACGCTGAGGCCAAAGCTAGCCCACCGGGACACCACGCTCCTCCGATTCGCGTGTCAAACAGGTTTGCCCCGCTCAGCAAAGCACCCGCTGAGGAGCCTGTTAAGAGTGCTCTGGTTATAGGAGACTCTATTGTTCGGCACGTGAAATTAGCTACTCCTTTAGGGGCGCCGGCAGTAACAGTTAGCTGTTTATCGGGAGCCAGAGCGCCGGATATTAGTGGCAACCTTAGACTGTTAGCTAATAGGAGATATTCGAGGGTAGTCATTCATGTAGGGGCCAATGATATTCGTCTGCGGCAGTCTGAGGTAACTAAGGGTAATATTAGAGAGGTGATTAAACTGGCCCAGACGATGTCCGATGCCGTAATCTGCTCTGGCCCCATACCAATGCGGCGTGGCGACGAAGCTTACAGCAGACTTTGGGCGTTAAACTGCTGGATGTCCAAGTGGTGTTCCGAAAATCAAGTGGGCTTTATAGACAATTGGCTATGTTTTGAGGGCAAGCCTGGTCTTATAGGTAGGGATGGTATCCACCCCACGCGGGAGGGTGCTGCCTTACTTTCTTGCAGTATAGCACATAGTCTTTTAGTTAGTCAGCAGAGTAGTGTAGATAGCTGCTGACAATCCAGAGCCGGGACCAGGCCGCAGACAGACAGGCTAAACCGACCGTCTGCGAACTGTCTTGAGACGTCACCCAGGTTCAACTGTATTGAGACTGTGTCTTTCCCCCGAACTAAATGTAAAAGTAGAAAAACAAAATCAGCCTGTTTCAGCAACCTAATCAATATTAAATCATACACAACACCTAGCAGCAACACCTCAGAACTAAAATTTGGGTTACTCAACATAAGATCACTAAACTCAAAAGCACTCATCGTAAATGATATTATAAGTGATCATAAATTCAATGTTTTCTGTCTCACGGAAACGTGGGTTAAACCAAATGAATATTTAGCACTAAATGAAGCCACCCCCATAGGCTATAATTATGCACATAGCCCAAGAATATCAGGCAAAGGAGGTGGAGTATGTGTAATTTACCAAAATACCCTAGAAATTAGTCTTAAACAATGTGACACCTTCTCTTCTTTTGAGGTTCTCTCCACTATTATTACAAATCCGGTCACAAAAAAGGACGCATTTTTATTATGCAACATTTACAGACCACCAGGGCCTTACTTAGAATTTCTGAAAGAATTCAGCGATTTTGCTACAAACCTAGCGGTGTGCAATCATAAAGTTATAATTGTAGGAGATTTCAATATCCATTTTGAGAAGGAAAGTGACCCACTAAAAAAGGCATTTACCTCAATCTTAGACTCTATTGGTATTACTCAAAATGTAACAGGGCCTACACACTACTGCAGCCACACTTTAGACTTAGTTCTGACACTAGGTCTTAACATTGACAAAATTAATATCTTACCGCAATCCTCAGCAATCTCCGATCATTACTTAATTTCATATGAGCTACGTTTTATCCATAATATATGTAAGAACCCTCGCTATTCTACAAGGCGTATAATAAAACCATCTACCGCCCTACAATTTATAGAAAACCTACCAGAACTATCGACCCCAGTTCCAACTCCATCAGACCCAATGGACCTAGATGTACTAACTGATTACCTAGAAAATACCTGTCGATCTACTTTAGAAAAGGTAGCACCACTTAAACATAAAAGTATAAGACAGAAAAAGCTCGCACCATGGTATAATGATAAGACCCGTACTTTAAAACAAACATTACGAAAACTAGAGCGGAAATGGCGATCAACCAAGCTTGAAATATTCTATTCTATTCTGCCTGGAAGGACAGCCTTATAGAGTATAGAAATGCCCTCACTAAAGCTTGCTCAGCATATCTGGCCTCGCTGATCTCCCATAATAAAAATAATCCGAGAGCACTGTTTAGTGTGTTTTCTAGAATTACAAAAAATCAAGCAGGTTCTGAACAACTAATTCCAGCAACTCTCACCAGTAAAGATTTTATGGACTTTTTTAATAATAAAATTGAGAATACTAGACAACAAACTCTAGCCACAGGATCAAATCCATCCTGGCTGCCACCTGATGTGAATGAAATAAAACATAATATAACTGTAAAAGAAAGACTTGAAACCTTTTGCCCACTCCCACAATTAGAACTAGAGAAGATTATCACCTCCGCAAACTGTACAACTTGCACACTTGATGCAATTCCCACAAAGTTGCTCAAAGAAGTACTACCAGCTATTATTGATCCTCTTTTAACTATAGTAAACTCATCCCTTAGTCTGGGCCATGTACCCAAAGCTTTTAAACTAGCAGTTATTAAACCTATGATCAAGAAACCAAATCTTGATGCTAGTACACTGTCTAATTACAGGCCTATTTCTAATTTGCCATTTCTGTCTAAGATCTTAGAAAAAGCTGTGGCCCAACAACTTAGTTCATATCTACATAAGAATCATATATATGAAAAATTCCAATCTGGATTTAGGCAACATCATAGTACAGAGACAGCTCTAGTCAAGATAACAAATGATCTTCTTCTTGCCTCTGATCAAGGCCACGTATCCCTGTTGGTGCTTCTTGACCTAAGCGCAGCCTTCGATACAATAGACCACAATATTCTCATAGAAAGGTTAGAAAACATGGTTGGAATCACAGGGACAGCCCTATTATGGTTCAAATCTTACTTAACGGAACGTTATCAATTCGTAAAAGTAAACAATCTAAATTCAAATTATTCTAAAGTAAGATTTGGAATTCCACAAGGCTCTATTTTAGGACCATTATTATTTACATTATACATGTTACCGCTAGGCACAGTTATAAGAAACCATGACATTAACTTTCACTGTTACGCAGACGACACACAATTGTATATTTCAGCCAAGCCCGATGACAAACACAGATTAAAGAAAATAGAGGACTGTGTAAAAGACGTGAAAGGCTGGATGTTGCGTAACTTCCTCCTTCTAAACAGCAACAAAACAGAGGTCCTGCTTTTGGGTCCAAAAGTGACAAGAAATAAATTATCAGACTTAATTTTAAATCTAGCTAACTTTCCAGTTAAACCTGGTTCAGCAGCAAAAAATCTTGGTGTCATAATTGACCCGGATTTATCATTTGATCAACACATAGGTAGTATCACTAGGACAGCTTTTTTACATCTTCGCAATATTGCTAAGATTAGAAATGCCTTATCCCTCCAGGACGCAGAAACATTAGTACATGCCTTTATTACTTCAAGGCTTGACTACTGTAACGCACTACTGTCAGGATGCACCAGCAGCAATTTAAGAAAACTTCAACTAGTTCAAAATGCTGCAGCTAGGGTCCTCACTAAAACTAGAAAATTTGAACATATCAGCCCAGTTTTATCATCACTTCATTGGCTGCCTGTTAAATTCCGCATTGACTACAAAATTTTGTTATTAACATATAAAGCTCTACATGGGCTTGCTCCTGAATATCTTCAAGATACAATTTCCTATTATGAGCCTCCACGTTTTCTCAGATCACAGAATACTGGATTTTTAAATGTTCCCAGAATTCAGAAGGCCTCAGCTGGGGGAAGAGCCTTTTCTTATAAAGCCCCCCAACTCTGGAATGATCTTCCAGAAAATGTTCGGGACTCAGACACAGTCACAATCTTCAAATGTAGGCTAAAAACTCATTTGTTTAGTTTATCATTTGGTAGCTAATGCTCCCCCATAGATAAAGGCGGCAGATCCGGGGGGTCCATGGACACAGGGAATTATAGTAAACTGAGACGCTGGTGCTGTCGTCCCGCCGCTTCTCGCGATCACTCAGGTTTGTTGACGGTGGAGCGGAGGGATGCCAGTGTTTCAGGATGCTCCCGTGTCTGTGTGTCCTCCTGGTTCTCTCCTTTTAGTTAATGCTGTCATAGTCAGATCTGCCGGAGTCATTAGCCACACTCTGGAAATTTTCATATTTTCTACTTTACAAACACAAAACAGTTCAAAACTAATTCCATCCCTTTACATCTTTCCGAGTAAACGACTGCCCACCTGTCTGTCTGGACACTGATGGATGACTGTCGAGATCCTCCTCCACGCTTCAGACCAGCTGCCCACGCTCCAGCAACCACCAAGTGTCTTGAAGCTGTCCCTACACTGAAGTTCTCATGGACTACTAACTATCATCACCAGTAGATTGACCAGAGGAGGATGGGTCACCCCTTGTGAGCCTTGGTTCCTCCCAAGGTTTCTTCCTCAGCTGGGGGAGTTTTTCCTTGCCACTGTCGCCCCTGGCTTGCTCACTTGAGGGTTTTACATTGGTTTTTACAATTCATGTCAAATCTTTGTCTTACTGGAATTCTGTGAAGCTGCTTTGTGACAACATTAGTTGTGAAAAGCGCTATATAAATAAATTTGATTTGATTTGATTTGATTTGACTTTTAGGGGTAGGGTGGATATACAAGATCTGACAATGTATTTCACAATGTTGGAGTGCAAACCTTTAATCGTATATTATTTTCTGAACAAAGGCTATTGACAATATTTCTTAATTCTGATAATTAAAGAACAGCTGGGAACTCTATATCTTCATTAATTTCTGACTTTCTAAATATACCTATGCTCATCTTACTCCAGTAATTTCAAAATGAATGTTCACAATCGACTGTTTGAATGAAAGGTTTACTTATCTGTTCTGATACAAACTCTATAATTCTGCTTTGTGACAATATCATTAATAAAAAGAGCTATTTAAATACATTTTGATTTGATTTTGATTTTTTTTTTGTTGAAGAGTAAAAAAGAAACATCAACAATTTTTGTGTTAATGAACAAGTTTTATTTTTAGCAAACAATTAAGATTTTATGTTACGAGGGAAAGTTAATGACTACAGTTTAAGGGAAAAAAAATAATAATCCACAAACAGTGTAAGAGTGTATATATAGAGAGTGTAACTCTGTACTGAGCTGCTCCAGAAGCTGATGTGAAGATCTGAGCATTAATCAGAGACATGTTTGAACACACTGAAGATGAAGAGGAGCTCTATCAGCTCCAACACAGGTGTGGACCCTCACTGTCCAGTGCACTGATCTCTCTTCAGTGTTTCACTGACAGTAGTCTGGCCTCCTTTGGTGGACTCACAGGTCACTGTCTTCTTCATCCACTCGTCCTCCTGGAGGGTCAGGGTGCTGCTCCAGCTGTAGAGGCCAGTGTCCTTCTGCAGAAGCCCAGGACTCTGACTAAACCCAGAGGTCAGAGGGTTTCCACCCACCTTCCAGCTCAGCTTCCAGTCTGAGGGGAAGCCCTTGTTGGCCAAACACACCAGTGTGGTCTCCTTCTGCCCCAGACTGGAGGAGGGCAGGACTGTGAGGGTGGGGCGGGTCGGACCTAAGACACACACACACACACACACAGTTTCATTTCCCTTATTTCTAACACAGCACAAATGACTTCAGTGATGCAGTAAAGATCACACTCTAATTACAACCTTCAACTCAACCACTTTCACATATAAACTCATATTTACAATTACATTCAGAGGAGGATTTCAGTTTCATTAAATATTACAGAGTTTTCACTTACAAACATCTACAGAACATTATGATTTCACCAGGCGTCCCCAAACATTTGCATATAACTGTTTTTCTAACAGAGCAGAACTGAGTTCAGTGAAGCATTAAAATAACGCTCTAATTATAACCTTAAACTGAACCGCTTCAAATATGAACTAATATTTACAATTACATTAATAGATACATTTCATTCAGAATACTTTTAAAACTATTTCTTTCATTTAATTCATTATAATTGTAACATTACACACATCCCATGATGTGAAAGTTTAAAACATGATTTGATTTCCTCCAAATCAGTGAATAATCAATAACTAAATCAAGCTGCAGTCTCCATTTACTACATCTTCAAAGCTTTAGAACAGAAAACACTGCTCATAATAACCTCCACATTGTGGCGTCCAGATGGAGACAGAACGGCTCTAATCACCCAACACTGACTCTACAATCCAGCTTTACATTTGATCTTTTTAAAAAGAAATGTCATCACTGAACACTTCACAGGAAACCTTTAGGAAATATTTGTATTTTAAAGAAAAGAAATCCAGTTCAGAAACAGGAGCTGGTGGTGAAACCTAAAGCTCCACACTCTCCACACTTCAGAGCAGTTCTAATTAAATACATTCACATTTGGATTATCATTTATTCAGAAGATCATCAAGTGCATCTCTACTGTTGTCCAGAATCATTTTAATTAAAGATTCCTTTTGAATAAAGAGTAAAAGTGGACTTACTTCCAACATCCAGTTTTGTTCCTCCACCAAAAGTGTACCACAGTGATACAAACTCGTTTACTGGCCGTACAAAAACCTCCTGCTCTAAACACACCACTCTCTTCAGCCTTTACACACACTATTTCTGAACTAGAACACAATATTAATGGATTCTGCAGCTATTAATAATGGAAAACACTCCCAAACTGTAGAAGCTACAGATTCTCAACAAGGATTATTTTATAAACATTAAAATATCTAAACCCAGGACACACTTTGTTCTTTTGTATTTCCACAACAGACAAACACTTGATATAAAAGTGTAAAACTACATGTAGAAACATGTTTTCATCTCAGATTCCAATTACAATCACAGATACAATCATATCAACTAATATTAAAACCAGATCCAATTAATGACAATAATAAAAACATGCTCCACTCTCTGTGTTGGTGATTATATGTTCACTTTCATCAGAAGTGTTCATAAATAATTCAATCAGTAAAAATTAGAGCTGCTGTTGAAAACTGTTCAACATTCATTAATAGTTTAAAAGATTCTTACTGTTATCATTGTGTTTCCTCCACCCAAAAGTCCTCCAGCCCTGATCCAGACAGATGGAGCCGCAGTAGCAGCTGCAGAAAACCTCAAATGAAAGGCAGAGACAGTTAGAGTTTAGGATTTTAAACATGAGACTCCACACTGAGCAGAAATGTTTGATCAAACAATATCAAATAAATATGATGATCTTTCCTCAGTGTTGTTAGAAAGATGATTTCCATAGAGAGGGTCCACTTTGCATCATGAGCCCATGCTTCAGTGCTCTGCTAGTGTTTATAGTCCTGTGAGTTTAACACTTCATGACTGAGAGCTGCTGCCCCACAAACTTCACCCACAGCAACCATGACTTTGGTCTCCATCTTCATCTGGACACTGGCGCTCTGGACGAGAGGTAACACAGTTGATTTTCTTTATGGATATTTGTTTCTGATATAAAACATGTAATTGTATTTAAATCTCATGATTTGCAGTTACAGTGAACACATGTACATATAAAGTTAAATAAATACAAGCAAAATAAATAGTAATAATAATAAAAATAATATAAATAATTAATTAATTAAAACACCTGAGCACATTTTGAATAATTTGACAAGCATATTCTAACAATTAAAAAAATATATTTTTTTACAGTTTTCTAAGTGTATTTATTCATATTAACTCATTTATACTATTTATATTTACTCTTTCCTTTAGGATCCAGTGGTCAGGTGACTGTGACTCAGACTCCTTCAGTTAAAACTGTTTCTACAGGACAATCAGTCACCATCAACTGTAGAACCAGCCCTGCCGTGCATCGCTTGAGTACTTATGACTATCTTTCCTGGTTTCAACAGAAACCTGGAGAAGCTCCTAAACTCCTGACACAAACACTAGACAGTCAGGTATTTCAGATCGTTTCAGTGGCAGTGGATCTGGATCTGACTTCACTCTGACCATCAGTAACGTCCAGACTGAAGATGCAAGAGATTATTACTGTCAGAGTGCACACAAGATCAGTGGTAGCTGGGTGTTCACACAGTGAAATAGAGTCGTACAAAAACCTCCCTCAGTCAGAGACTGCACTGCTGCAGCTGCACCTTACTGCAGGTGCTGAGGTGGAGGATGATACACACAATAACACACTCTGTGGAGGAGAGACACACACCTCACTAACACACACCTCCACACACAATAACACACTCTGTGGAGGAGAGACACACGCCTCACTAACACACTCTGTGGAGGAGAGACACACACATCATTAACACACACCTCCACAGGTCCATTCCCTCCATCTTGGTGTCCATGCTGTCCACTCCAGTCCAGGTCGACACAGGGGACGTCTAATGGCTGATCATTTCATTATTGTTCAGATGTCTATCACCACCTACTGGTGCACTGTCCTATAATCAGTGTACAGAACTTACACAGCTCCAACACCTGGGCTCCACACCTGAGCACCACAGCTACTGATAATTAATCTAACTTCATGTCACACTGCTCTCTAATGAGAGGAGACTGATCAACATTTCCTCTCACTCTCTAAACTTACACAAGAATGTACAATATAATCAACTCAATCAGAATCAAACAGTCCATGTCCCTGTCCCATCTGACCTTTTCTGATCCCTCATCACCACCTATAGGTTGTTTACAGATGACATCATGTCACTGCCTGATCTGCAGGTGGAGGACAGGAAGTGATGTCATACACAGGGAGCTCTACGATCACTAATAAAGCTGATAAATCAATAACCATTGTTACTTTTACTGATAAATCATGAGGAACATAAATTAAATACCATCATTGTTGTTCAAGAGGGACAAATAAAAGCAATAATGTGACTGAAAAAGGCTTATGAGCCAAAGCTTTTGTTCAGGACGAGACTGAGACAGCTTCCTGATCTGAAACTTCTTGTTGGAATTTAGTTGTGTTTTGTCTATGTTTTAAATCTCTCACCAGCGCAGACCCAGCACCAACACAACTGTGTACAACACACACTCACTTCTCACACCTGCATGAGGCTGCAGTCAGCTTTTAATTCACCTGTGTCCCGTTCCACCTTAAACACTAGAGCATACACCATACACCTGCTGCATCATTTAAGGTGGAATGGAAAGCTTCTTTAATTGTGTGATCTGTGAGGAGCGAGTGTTTTATTTTGCTGAGTTCTGTGGCAGCTGTGTGTCACTGGTGAAGGACTGAATACCTAAAGTTACTTTAAGTAAACAACCATAACATTAATGTTGAGAGGCGATGCAGCACGGGTTGTTTTTGTTGCTCCTTTAATCCACTGGATGATAAAAGAGAACCACACCACAGTCATTGTGGAGTGACCGAACTTCTAAAACCAAGTTGTGTGTCTAAATACTTCAGTGATCTTTCATTAGTGTTTTTGAGTTAAAGGACGTCTGGAGAAGAAGACAATAGCTGCTAATCTCACAGTTCAGTTTAAATCTGTCTCCATCATCATCTCCAACATGTGTTGTGTTGTTTGTTTGTACATTTCTCTCGTAATATGGTCTACATTATCACAATACAGGCTCCATTCTGGTTCTCTCGTCCTACCCTCGAGATTTCACACATCATCAGAACCATGAGACTGAAAACAACCTGGACTTCAGCTGAGGGTTTCTCCCTTCAGATTCTCAGCAGGTCTGGTCTCTAATTTCTTTAGGGGGTTGTACAGCAGTGGTAAAAGTCCAAGTGCAGACTGTTACACCTAAGTACTCAGTCTGACGCTCAGAAGGCATTTCTACAGATTGGTCACTAGTTCATCAGCTTCTGTCAAACTGAATATCCCATCTTCATCCCAACTCCATCTTCATCTGGACACTGGCGCTCTGGACGAGAGGTGAGGAAACCTGTTAATATTGTGATTGTTTTTATGTACATTTGAAGGCAACATTTTGGCTTTTAATGATATTTCCTTTATTTTTACCTCTGAAATACAATGTTTGTGTCCATTAATATCTATATATTTATTTTTTCCATTACAGATTCATTTGGAGATAAAATCCTGACACAGTCTCCAGGATCTCAATCTGTTTCTCCAGGAGACACTGTTGCTATCAGCTGCAGATCCAGTGAGAGTGTCAACATCTGGCTTCACTGGTATCAACAGAAACCTGGAGAAGCTCCTAAACTCCTGATCTATAGCGCATCCACCCGTCAGTCTGGAGTCTCAGATCGTTTCAGTGGGAGTGGATCTGGTACAGACTCTAAAAATCACTGGAGTAAAGTCTGAAGATGCAGGAGATTATTACTGTCAGCAGTATAGCAGCTCTCCGTTCACACAGTGTTAGAGCAGTGTACAAAAACCTCCTTCAACTGTAGAGGAACTGCTCTGAGTCAGAAACACTCACTGATCTGAGAACAGCTGCTAAAGCTGCACTCAACTGAACTCATCAGCTCCAGAACACTACAGTAGTGAAGAGTGTTCTCTCTTTGGGGAGTTTTTCTCACTGTGGAACAGGGATTTACATCAGGAGATGGAGTATCTCACCAGGAGCAGATTAACACACTCAGCACATTACACACTTTACAACCAGTCTAAACACAGTGTATATACACTTTATACACACTATACACATTCAACATACAGTCTCCACACATTAATTACACACTTTACACAGTTTGTTTAAATAGTATTTTACTTTATTCACACAGTAAAATCACTACATTTGTTTCAAGTAGAACTTTAAAAGTTAAGTATAAAAAGGAAAGACTATGTCCCTGAACTGTAGTGTCTTGCTTAAGTCTATTATGTGGATCAAGTCAGTTCTTCTAAAATTAGACCGGTTTAAACTACACAACAATTGTGTAGCATATTAGAGGAAGTGTTTTATTGTTATTTTATTTTTCTTCTTCTTCTTCTTCTTCTTCTTCTTCTTCTTATTATTATTATTATTATTATTTCAAAACCTGCTCATCCTTTTTTAAAGTCATCCTTGTAGGGTTCATTATCTTCATCATCTGTGTAAATATGTTCATCTTGACTCAGTCAAACTCAAGGACACACTCAGCACTGAATCTACAGCTGAACTCATTCTCCAACAAGTAAAGGTTCTATTTTGGGGCTAAACATCTATTGGCAATTCACCAGAACCACAAACAATGCTAAAGAAGCACACACATTGGACTATATTTATTTGTATTTACAGTGTGCAGTGTCAGTTATTCCCTCTGCCTCAGCATCATGTCTCTGGGCTGGGTCAAGCCACAGGACAACCTCTACATCTCAGGTAGTGTTCTCCATTGATTAGAAATGGAAAAAGGATCCTGTGGCGTGTTGAATCCAGCCTCTATATGAATCCACACCTACGTCGTCACATGCTGCATCCATTAACTGGAGAAGACTGTCCCAGGTACAGGGCAAATCAGCTGTGATTTAGAGGGAGGACACAGTGATGTTAGTTCAAGCCCCCTGTCCCCAGTTCTCCTGATGCTTGTGGGGATCAAACCAGGGACACTCCTGCCCCAAGCCCACTTCTCTAACCATTACAGCATGGCTGCCCCCAAGAGAAAGAAGTGCAGAGTTCCTGGAGGTTCTGTAATAACGTGTAGATGAAAAGAGTGGATTTATCAAGCCCCTCTTCTGCCCTTTGCTCTAAAAATCTATTTATTTCATAATTATAATATAGAGGAGGTATCAGATATTAAACCTAGAGAACTGATACTAAACTTGATCTTAGCTGAAAGGCAGAGTAGTGAGGAACATCCCACTGAAATGTAGCTGGTGCAATGTGGACAATATCAATCTAACACATAATCACACAGCCCTTCTGTGATCAGGCCCCTGTCCTGCTCAGCTCCCCCACTACATTCTGTCCTCCCCAGACATGTCCTTTTACTTAGAGTTAATAAAAGTGTGGTGTAAGTGTTATTTTATTGTTATTATAAATGTACAGTTACTGTGAGTGTCCTGTAAATTGAAATGTATATTTAGTGTTACTCTAGTGTTTCTCTTGGTGCAGTCTTAGGCAGAGTCCAGTGTTAGTGTAAGACCAGCAGGAGGTATTTTTACTGGTTGTTTAGTCTTTTTCACTGAGACAAAAAGACATCAGTGTAAACTGATACATTCATCATGGAGCTTAAACATCATCTGTTTCCATCACCTTCACAATGTGTGAGAGCAGCGCTGCCATTTTCTAAGATTCTGTTTCTGTTTTCTTCAACTGAACTTTCTTAAATTACACACTGCTTCAATAGCAGAAGAAACCACTCAGTGTCTGATTATTTCCACCTGCTCTGAACCAGTCTTGGACAGACATTAGATCTGCTGGTTTCTCCCATAGTGTATTCTCTAAGATCCACCCAAAACACTGTTACATTTAATTTTGAATAATTAACACATTTCATATTCTGTAACATTGCTGTAACACAGTGGTGTCACCCACGAAAGACTTGATCACCACCTGCTGAACAATGAATTAACAAATGAAACACTAGGACTATGACACTGTAACAGTTCTCATCAGCACTAAGGAACTGAAACCAAGCTCCAAACAACTGAACTCAGCACAGCATTTTACACACACCAGTAAAGAGAGAGAGAGGAGAGAGAGAGAGAGAGAGAGAGAGAGAGAGAGCAGTGAGAGAGAGAGAGAGAGAGAAAGAGAGAGAGAGAGGAGAGAGAGAGAGAGAGAGAGAGAGAGAGAGAGAGAGACAGAGAGAGAGAGAGAGAGGGAAAGAGAGAGAGAGAGAGAGAGAGAGAGAGAGAGGGAAAGAGAGAGAGAGAGAGAGAGAGAGAGAGAGAGAGAGGAAAGAGAGAGAGAGAGAGAGAGAGAGAGGAGAGAGAGAGAGAGAGAGAGAGAGAGAGAGGGAAAGAGAGAGAGAGAGAGAGAGATAGAGAGAGAGAGAGAGAGAGAGAGAGAGAGAGAGGGAGAGAGAGAGAGAGAGAGAGCAGTGAGGTGAAACTCAGATTTACATGAACAGTCCTGAGACGTCCTCTTTCTCCCAGAATAGAGCAGCACCTTCACCAGATGTTCAGCTTCATTTAGTCAACTTGTCCGACTTGAGGGTTCTCAGACTTAGTTAACTTTAAATCTATTTGCAGATTTCTATATGTTTTCAGGTAAAAAATGGAGACAGTGTGTACACACCCTGAGCTCTCAATGCCTGATAAGTCAAATTATGATATTTCCACACCATGCCACATGTAACCATCGTTAATGTTCTTCAAAGAAGTCATCAAGTTGTGAAAAGGCTTTAATCTAAACCTTATTTAAATACTTGAGTACCAATAGTGTTTTAAGGGGAAATAAGTGTTTACACAGTTTTTCTATTGCTGTCCCATATTTCATTTTACTGATGTTGTTGTTCTATCAAATTTAAAGTGGCTTGACATCAAAAAATCAGCTGTGTACATAAATGTCCACTTCATGTGTGTGTTTCACCGTTTTATAAAAACAGAGAAGTAAACAATTTCTTAAAACACTGCTAACAGCAACAGTATTAAATAAATTATATTTTTATTTTTGCTATAATTACAGATGTTTTATTCAGATTTTTATCTATTGGCAGTAAAACCATAAACTATATGAGTCAAGTCAAGTGAATGTTATTATCATTCCAGTGACATACAGTTTACAGTACACAGTGAAACAACACAACTTTCCTCCAGGACCGACAAACACACAACATCTCACACAGGGCTAAAGTGCACGAGGGCAACATGTGCAACAACGCTAGATGCTAGAGGATTGCCTCATGACAATCATCTGGAACACTTCATGATGATGGGAGTGAGTGCATTGGGACAGTATTCACTGAGGCAGGACACAGGAGACATCTTTGACATGAGGATATTGGTGGTTGGCTTGAAGCACATTGGGATGATGGCGCTGCTCTGGGAGGTGTTGAAGATATCAGTGTAGATATGTTAGCTGGTCTGCACATCCTCTGAACACTCAGCCATGAATGTAGTCTGCTCCAGCAGCTTTTCCTGGGTTCATTTTACATAGAGTTTTCCTCACATTAACTCTTCATTGGGAGGAGGGGTGGTCTTCTTCAGCATTGTGTCGTTCTGCACCTCAAACCATGTGTAGAATGTGTTCAGCGCATTGGGAAGGGAAGCATCACTGTCCAGATGGAGACAGAACTGCTCTAAGAATCTGTAGCTTCTACAGTGTGGGAGTGTTTTCCATTATTAACAGCTGCAGAATCCATTTATATTGTGTTCTAGTTCAGAAATAGTTTGTGTAAAGAGTGAAGTGAGCTGTGTTTAGAGCAGGCTTTTGTATTAAATGTAAAGCTGGATTGTAGAGTCAATGTTGGGTTATTAGACATGCATTATAGTTTAACTCATAACAGCCCAGACCCAGTTCACCATAAAGTCAAATTGTGAGAAATATAAAACAGGCCAAAGAAACAACATAGAACATTTTTTTAACAATTTCTTTCTGTAATTTGTAATTCATTTTGAGTTGAAATCGCAACATAACAAACATCACAGCAACCATTTTCTAAACTTGTATTTGCACATTTTGTCCCTGAAAAGTGATCCGAGCGGGTCGTACAGTATGTAACACAGGACAGGTGACTAAAGCAGTTCAACTGTTAAAAGGTTTGGAACACACCTTTTATAAACACAAGTATGTTTTTAAAATAAACATTTCTATGTATTCACCAATCACACCGTCATTCTATAAATGAGGTCAAACAAACACAAATTCACACACTGTCACGTGACTGCATTCAGGATGTTCAGTAAATGTCACTTAGGGACGTCATGATTTAAAGTGAAGGATAAAGCTGTGTAGAGAATTTTTCAGACCTCATCAAGTGTTTGTGACACATTTGTCACCACGGGTTCTTACGGGCTAAAGATTTGTTAACACTATTTCTAACGTTGGCTTCTTAACAGTTAATTAACATTTAACAAGCAGGTAACTCACTAATGACAAAGAAATAACCAAAACCAAGAGTAACACATCAGTTGTAAGCACTCACACATTTGTAAAATGCTATGTATTTATTTAATGTATTTTAAGATTGCTTAAATAGGTTATTAACTGTTTATATATTATATTATTATAGTAATGTCCATTTATGCTGTAATATTCAGTTCAAAGCAGACCTCAACTGCCTGGATATGACATGCTGATCCTACAATATAAACAGGTTAAAATATTTAAATCCAGACTGGTCTAATGTGGTAGTCATTGCTAGTAAATGAACTCATCTGCAGGATCTACAAAGAGCAGGTCAGGATGGAACTGCATTACTGCATTTTTGTTATGAATTCTAGCCTTAATAAGCACTTCCTAAGGGTAAGTCTGTAGTTATAAAGGGTGAATTAGTAACACTGTAGTTATGGTCTTGCAAGTTCCTTAATAAACATTGTATTAATATATGTTACTCATTATGAACTACTTCCACAACATTAAATGCTTATAATAGAGAATATGTACATTCTACTTTAGTTTTACAATTGCTAAATAAAGACTTTCAGTCCAATATCCAGTGAAATGTTACACCATGAAGGTAAAAGAAACTGTAAACACACAGTGCTCCTTGATATCTACAATAACAGTGAATATTCCTTGCAGCTTAAAAACTATAACTGTAATAAAGTAATTACTCTGGATGTCTGTTGAGTTAAAATTATTCAACACACTGTATAAATACCTTTATAATGTTTGTAAATTCTCTTTCATATAATATGCTAATTGTGACTATTAACTGCTTATTAATCATTAATAAACTGCTTGCTAATAGACTGTTAAGAAGCAGACCTTAAAACAAGTTTTACCAAATGTTCTTATTGTTATCATAGTTCCCTTCACCAAAATAAATATGATGATCTTTCCTCAGTGTTGTTAGAAAGATGATTTCCATAGAGAGGGTCCACTTTGCATCATGAGCCCATGCTTCAGTGCTCTGCTAGTGTTTATAGTCCTGTGAGTTTAACACTTCATGACTGAGAGCTGCTGCCCCACAAACTTCACCCACAGCAACCATGACTTTGGTCTCCCTCTTCATCTGGACACTGGCGCTCTGGACGAGAGGTGACACAACTGATTTCCTTTATGGATATTTGTTTCTGATATAAAACACGTAATTGTATTTAAATCTTATGATTTGCAGCTACAGTGAACACATGTACATATAAAGTTAAATAAATACAAGCAACATAAATAGTAATAATAATAACAATAATATAAATCATTAATTAATTAAAACACCTGAGCACATTTTGAATAATTTGACAAGAATAATTTAACAATTAAAAAAAACAAACATTTTATTTACAGTTTTCTAAGTGTATTTATTCACATTAACTCATTTATACTATTTATATTTACTCTTTCCTTCAGGATCCAGTGGTCAGGTGACTGTGACTCAGACTCCTTCAGTGAAAACTGTTTCTACAGGACAATCAGTCACCATCAACTGTAGAACCAGCCCTGCAGTGTATCGCTGGAGTAATGGAAAAGAAGGATTACACTGGTATCAGCAGAAACCTGGAGAAGCTCCTAAACTCCTGATCTACTACGCTAACACTAGACAGTCAGGTATTTCAGATCGTTTCAGTGGCAGTGGATCTGGATCTGACTTCACTCTGACCATCAGTAACGTCCAGACTGAAGATGCAGGAGATTATTACTGTCAGAGTTTTCATGAGATCAGTGGTAGCTATGTGTTCACACAGTGAAATAGAGTCGTACAAAAACCTCCCTCAGTCAGAGACTGCACAGAGACTGCACTGCTGCAGCTGCACCCTACTGCAGGTGCTGAGGGGGAGGATGATACACACAATAACACACTCTGTGGAGGAGAGACACACACCTCACTAACACACACCTCCACACACACAATAACACACTCTGTGGAGGAGAGACACACACCTCACTTACACACACCTCCACACACAATAACACACTCTGTGGAGGAGAGACACACACCTCACTAACACACACCTCCACACACAATAACACACTCTGTGGAGGAGAGAGACACACCTCACTAACACACACCTCCACACACAATAACACACTCTGTGGAGGAGAGACACACACCTCACTTACACACACCTCCACACACAATAACACACTCTGTGGAGGAGAGACACACACCTCACTAACACACACCTCCACACACACAATAACACACTCTGTGGAGGAGAGACACACACCTCACTAACACACACCTCCACACACACAATAACACACTCTGTGGAGGAGAGACACACACCTCACTAACACACACCTCCACACACAATAACACACTCTGTGGAGGAGAGACACACACCTCACTAACACACACCTCCACACACACAATAACACACTCTGTGGAGGAGAGACACACACCTCACTAACACACACCTCCACACACACAATAACACACTCTGTGGAGGAGAGACACACACCTCACTAACACACACCTCCACACACAATAACACACTATGTGGAGGAGAGACACACACCTCACTAACACACACCTCCACACACAGTAACACACTCTGTGGAGGAGAGACACACACCTCACTAACACACACACACCTCCACACACACAATAACACACTCTGTGGAGGAGAGATACACACCTCACTAACACACACCTCCACACACAATAACACACTCTGTGGAGGAGAGACACACACCTCACTAACACACACCTCCACACACACAATAACACACTCTGTGGAGGAGAGACACACACCTCACTAACACACACCTCCACACACAATAACACACTCTGTGGAGGAGAGACACACACCTCACTAACACACACCTCCACACACACAATAACACACTCTGTGGAGGAGAGACACACACCTCACTAACACACACCTCCACACACAATAACACACTCTGTGAAGGAGAGACACACATCTCACTAACACACACCTCCACACACAATAACACTCTCTGTGGAGGAGAGACACACATCTCACTAACACACACCTCCACACACACAATAACACACTCTGTGGAGGAGAGACACACACCTCACTAACACACAACTCCACACACAATAACACACTCTGTGGAGGAGAGACACACACCTCACTAACACACACCTCCACACACAATAACACACTCTGTGGAGGAGAGACACACACCTCACTAACACACACCTCCACACACAATAACACACTCTGTGGAGGAGAGACACACACCTGTCTGCAATATGTTCCTGCAGCCATGTCTCAGTGAAACACATAGTGCTGCATTCCCGGTATTCCCACTGAGTCCTTATCAGTACTCTGAGCTTATCCATCGTATTCACCAGTGACCTCACATTCCCCATTACAACCAAGGGAAGGTAGGGTTTATACTTCCTCCTTCTAGCTCTCCATTTTACACCAGCCCAACATCCCAGACATGTCCTCTTCAAACCATCAGGGATTTGGGGTCTCACTCTGGGCACTAGTACTGCACCATCTCAGCCAAAGACATGGTGCCCCTTTGGTGCAGTAATAACCCTCCTACTACTCAAACACAAAGACTACTCCAACTCCTCACAAAGTGTTGATGGAGAACAGTTACTCTGCTCAAAAGAACAAAGCTATGGAGGTGGGTGCTGTATTTGTTCGCCACATTTGGCTTTGATCATGCTGAACTTAAACTCATGTGCAGCTGCTCCAGTGTATCACATTTCATTTATTGATATTTACAGAGATGCACCAGGTATCTCGTTATAAGAAATCTACAGACGTTTGAGAGTATAGTGTAGACCACTCATACTACACAACAATAGGGGGTCTCTTCTCTCTGGACCTGTGTGAGACTGTTCCTGAGGAAGGACACATTGATAGTGCTACAGTGAGGACCCTGTTACTTTACCAGGGCATGTAACGGGTAGTTTACATTACCATATTAAAATCATGGACAATGTGATATAACAAATCTGCTCTGAAACCTGTTTATACCTGTTTCTGTCAAAAACAGATTTACATGATAGTTACTGTTAAAGCTCAGTGTGGTTTATACAGCTGCTCTGTATAACTCACAACATTCTCAACATTCAAGTACCTCTGTGCAGTTCTGAAAGGGACACCACATATATTACTAGTAACTGTCTAGGTATTATCAGTAACCAAAGTACAGTGCTAATTTTATCGATGAATTTACAGAGATGCTGTCTTTTATGTCTACTGACTTTGACCATTTTGTTATTGCTGGTGACTTTATCATATCAACAATCCCAAGGACTGTTTTGCGAAGGACCTACACGCCATATTGGACTCTTTTGGTCACACACTGGATGTCGTTATCTCAAAGAGACTCAACATATCGGACACTGTGAAGGACGTCGCACTGTCAGATCACTACTGTGTGTTCTTTGATATGTGGACCTCACCAGTCATCACGGACAGAAGAGTTTGTGTCAAGAAAAAGATCATAAAGGACTGCACAGCTACACTTTTCATGAGTAAAATGTGCACTACACCATGTGAACAATCCAACTCTGGTATCTGATGAGTAGTTTTAATTAAAAAATTGTCAGGATGAGATTGCGCCAGTTATAGTGAAGGCTTTGTCTTGGAAACAGAAAGCACCATGGAGAAATGCTTCTGTTGTTCAAATCCAAAAGAGGGAGTGTCGCAAGGCAGAACACAGATGGTGTAAAACAAGTCTTCATATTCACAAAGAAATCTACAAAGATAGGCTACATCAATAAAAACACGATAATATGCAAAACACAACAATCCTACTTCTCTAGCATCATCAACAGCAACATTAACAACAGCAAAATCCTCTTCACCGTGGTCAACAGACTTACTAACTCACCCACACCAATGGCCCCTGAATTAGTATCAACTCAGTGATGTAATGAGTTTGCATTTTTATTTAACACTAAAATCCAGAATATCAGACAAGTGATTAGTACATGTCCATGTCCAACAATGAGTCTGTACCCTCTCCATCACCTCATAAAGACTCCATAGTTGAAATGAATTCAGTACTGTAAACAGTGAAATTTTAATTGACACAGTTAATCATCTCAAACCATCCACGTGTAGTCTTGACACACTACCAACCAAATTTTTAAAGAGCGTGTTTCACACTATAGCACCAGACCTACTCCATATTGTTAACCCCTCACTCATGTCGGGGGTCTTTCTGAGCTCACTAAAAGCTGCAGTTTTAAAGCCTTTTCTAAAAAAGAAAAATGTAGAATCTTCACTGATAAGTAACTACAGACCAATTTCTAATTTACCATTCATTGGCAAAATCATTGAGAAAATAGTGTTCAGGCAAATCACTAGTTTCTTGTTCATAAACAGTAGCCTAGACAAATTCCATTCTGGGTTCCGGTCTAATCACATCACTGAGACTGCTCTAATCAAAGTAATTAACCACATTCACTTAAACAGCTTCAACTGATTCAAAACACAGCTGCCAGAGTTCTCACTAGGAGCAAAAGAAGAAATCACATCACCCCCATCCTCAAATCCTTACACTGGATACCAGTCTGTTACAGAATAGACTTTAAGGTGAGATATGAGTCGAGCAGAGCTCTCAGATCTTTAGGAACTAGTCAGTTAGTCCAGCCTCAGGTGAAAACTAAACATAGAGAAACAGTGTTTAGCTCCAGCGTTATGATTTGAATTATTTCTTTTAATTTAAGAGTTTTTTTTTTTTTTTTCTGTAAAGCACTTTGAATTGCTTTTGCATGAAAGTGCTCTATAAATAAACTCACCTTGCCTTGCCTAGATCCATTCAGTAGTCAGTGTATTACAAGGGCCTAAGGATATGTGAGAGTCAATTTATTCTTCAGAAATGTTACACACCACTTTCACTTAACAATGATATCTGTGGTCTATGGTCTCTAAACATATGTCAGTCTGTTCATGAGAAAGGACTCCTATCCTGGTGCTACAGTGAGTACCCTGACACTTGACCTAGGCATAGAACAGGGAGTTTGAACTGAAAAAATTAAAATCATGAACAGTGTGATTTTACAAACTGTTATTGCCATGAGTTGTTTTATGTTAATGCAGTTTAGTCAAACACTGCTCAGAGCACAATCAATGAAGTTGGAGGAAATCAGAATGGAGATACAAGATACTAGACCAGGGGTGGGCCATTAATTTTCCCAGTGGGCCACATGAGAAACTCTGACTGTTGTGAAGGTCCGGACCAATATGTCAAACTAAGGTTGGCTTAATATTAATTTGATTTATTTACAAAAACTAGTAAATTGTATGGTTATGATAAGCTGTTAATGATTAGAGTAGACTAATTAGTCAATGAAAATATGAGAGGCATCATGAAAATGGCAATATCAAATCACTATTTAATACACGTTCAAGAAAAACTAAAGAAAATGTATGTTTTGCATTAAATGAACTCTATACAATGTTCTATTGCCATTTTGTTTGTGGTCTTACTAACTAGTTTTCTGTTTTTCAGTTCATTTTCTCTAGTTAAATGAGAAATATCTAGTCTGCTTTAGGCTTGAACAAGTGTAGTGAAGACTGGTTTAGTTCTGAGATGGATATGTGAAGGACAGCTGATAGGTGATGGTCAGTAGAGAGGATCTGTGTCTGAATTTGTTAAACTTCATCACTGAGAATGTTTGTTCACATATGTAGGTAGATCCAAAGAGAACCAGCATCTCTTGAGGATGCCTCCTTATGTGTGGCATCTTCTCCTCTTTGAGAGTAGAATAACAATCCAGGAGTGATACTGACTTGAATTGCTCTGCCAGTAGTGTGTTAGACAGTCGATGAGTTCAAGCTGATCAACACTGTGTGCATTATCCACACGGCAAGTGAAATGAGAAGAAATCATATACATTTCACTCTTAGGTGTTTTGAAGACTTCAAATCGCCATTAAAACTAATCACGTAGTGCCCTTAAGATGGATACATTACTGCAGAGGTGATCAGTTAATGGTGTGGCTTCTTCAGTGTTGGCATGTTGGTGAGATGTTACCCTCCAACTGACTTGAAAGAAACTGCAACTTTCTTATGAAAGCCTTCACCAGACGATACACTTCATGTGCAAACAGGCCCTTGCCTTGCAATTTGGCCTTTAGTTCATTCATTAGTGCAGTCACATCAACAGCAAATGTGAGATCTGCCATCCAGTCTGCATCTGAGAGCTCTGGGATGTCTTTGCCTTTCTTGTCACAACACTCTAGAATCTCTGCTCTCAGGTCCCACACTCTTTTAATCACCTTGCCCAGACAGAGCCATCTGACAGCTGTGTGGTAGCCTATGTCACCATGTTCAGTCTCATGCTCCTCCACAACTGCTTCAAACTGTCTGTGATTCAGTGCTCTTGCCCTGATGAAGTGAACTATTTTAGTTACATATCAGTAACATAGTTCATTTATAGCACTGAATTACACAACACCTCCTGATGTATGATGCAATGCAAAAATACCAATTCCAGTTCTGGGTTAATTTCAGTCATTTTATCTTGCATCCGCTCCAAAATTCAGACATTTTTCACTGTCATTTTTGGACAATCATCAATTGTAACACCTGCCAGTCTGTCCCATTGCTGCCAGCTCCTCTGTAATATCAAGGTCTTTTGTGATTCCACGTACAAAGATGAGCAACTGCACAGTGTCTTGGACATCACAGCTCTCGTCCAGAGCCAAAGAGAAAAAGTCAAAACTGTCTGCTTTCTTTTGCAGCTGTAGCTCCAGATTTTCTGCCATTTCCTCACTCTTTCTCGCTACGGCTCACCATGAGAGGGACACATTCTCAAATGCATGCTTCTTTTTTCTCAGGGCAGATTAGCAGAGCAAAATTCACCAAACACTCTTTAACAAATTCCCCATCAGAGGAAGGCTTATTGATTTTTGCGAGTGGGATATCACAAAGCTGGTTTTGCTGCTTCTCTGGAGGTGTGAAGCTTGGTTAAATGTCCTTGTTGCTTTTGCAGATTAGCTAGAAAGCTTCTGGTGTCCGTGTGTGCTCTTCATCAGTGAAGTTCTTGTATTTCTCTGCATGTTTAATCTTGTAATGGGGATTCAAGTTGTAATCCTTAAACAGAGCAAGCTGTTCTCCACAAACTATTCACAGGACTTTGACTTTGACATTAGTAAAATACTTAGAACTCCATGTGCTGTTAAAAACCCTACATTCTGTATCAACCTTTCTTTTTGTATCATGAGGTGACTTTTTTATGAACGAACTGCTGATTCATATCTCTCCTTGTTCAGTCTGCCAGTACAATATGCAAGAATGTACGACTTATGTAACCTGGAATAAGCAACCTCTTCAAAATAAAAGCAGTTTGGTTGTAGTTCTTGCATAATATTCACTGATTTATGTTTAATTTCTAGGGGGAGATGCCTATGTAGTTGTTAAGGACAGCTGGCAGCTGATAGGATCATAAATGGCCACAGTAACCTTAGTATTTAGGTGTAGGATTTAAACAACAGACATGTTGTGGCTGCAGGTAGGAAGAGGGGTGTGTCCTGTGTGAATCTCTAATTGATTGGCATAGGATATTTTACATCTTATCCTGAGTACGCTTATAATTAGCACTGACCTCCCACAGCTGGAAGAGAAACAGCCAAAGGCTTGGATGTGGCCCGGGGGCCATACAGTGGCCAGGTCTGCGAGTTTCAAAATAGGGAGACCTTTTAACTCACATCAATTAACTGATGTCAATATTATTTGCTGGTCGTTGGCCATTGATCATATTTCTTACTTTTTATGATGAAAGAACATTTGGGAAATCTGAACTTTTATTAAACACATTAGAGTTACTAATAGAGCCAAAAAATGAACCGCTACAGATCTTTCAAAGCTTTATTTTTACAAATGAATATAACATTTTTAAAAGAAAGATAGGCCAGGGTTAGGGTTAGAGCAGGAACAATAATCAACAAACAGAGCATTAATCAGAGACATGTTTGAACACACTGAAGATGAAGAGGAGCTCTATCAGCTCCAACACAGTTGTGGACCCTCACTGTCCAGTGCACTGATCTCTCTTCAGTGTTTCACTGACAGTAGTCTGGCCTCCTTTGGTGGCCTCACAGGTCACTGTCTTCTTCATCCACTCGTCCTCCTGGAGGGTCAGGGTGCTGCTCCAGCTGTAGAGGCCAGTGTCCTTCTGCAGAAGCCCAGAGCTCTGACTAAACCCAGAGGTCAGAGGGTTTCCACCCACCTTCCAGCTCAGCTTCCAGTCTGAGGGGAAGCCCTTGTTGGCCAAACACACCAGTGTGGTCTTCCCCTGCCCCAGACTGGAGGAGGGCAGGACTGTGAGGGTGGGGCGGGTCGGAGCTAGGACACACACACACACACACACACACACACAGTTTCATTTCCCTTATTTCTAACACAGCACAAATGACTTCAGTGACGCAGTAAAAATCACACTCTAATTACAACCTTCAACTCAACCACTTTCACATATAAACTCATATTTACAATTACATTCAGAGGAGGATTTCAGTTTCATTAAATATTACAGAGTTTTCACTTACAAACATCTACAGAACATTATGATTTCACCAGGCGTCCCCAAACATTTGCATATAACTGTTTTTCTAACAGAGCAGAACTGAGTTCAGTGAAGCATTAAAATAACGCTGTAATTATAACCTTAAACTGAACCGCTTCAAATATGAACTAATATTTACAATTACATTAATAGATACATTTCATTCAGAAAACTTTTAAAACTATTTCTTTCATTTAATTCATTATAATTGTAACATTACACACATCCCATGATGTGAAAGTTTAAAACATGATTTGATTTCCTCCAAAACAGTAAATAATCAATAACTAAATCAAGCTGCAGTCTCCATGTACTACGTCTTCAAAGCTTTAGAACAGAAAACACTGCTCATAATAACCTCCACATTGTGGCGTCCAGATGGAGACAGAACGGCTCTAATCACCCAACACTGACTCTACAATCCAGCTTTACATTTGATCTTTTTAAAAAGAAATGTCATCACTGAACACTTCACAGGAAACCTTTAGGAAATATTTGTATTTTAAAGAAAAGAAATCCAGTTCAGAAACAGGAGCTGGTGGTGAAACCTAAAGCTCCACACTCTCCACACTTCAGAGCAGTTCTAATTAAATACATTCACATTTGGATTATCATTTATTCAGAAGATCATCAAGTGCATCTCTACTGTTGTCCAGAATCATTTTAATGAAAGATTCCTTTTGAATAAAGAGTAAAAGTGGACTTACTTCCAACATCCAGTTTTGTTCCTCCACCAAAAGTCCACCACAGTGATACAAACTCGTTTACTGGCCGTACAAAAACCTCCTGCTCTAAACACACCGCTCTCTTCAGCCTTTACACACACTATTTCTGAACTAGAACACAATATTAATGGATTCTGCAGCTATTAATAATGGAAAACACTCCCAAACTGTAGAAGTTACAGATTCTCAACAAGGATTATTTTATAAACATTAAAATATCTAAACCCAGGACACACTTTGTTTTTTGTATTTCCACAACAGACAAACACTTGATATAAAACTATAAAACTACATGTAGAAAGATGTTTTCATCTCAGATTCCAATTACAATCACAGATACAATCATATCAACTAATATTAAAACCAGATCCAATTAATGACAATAATAAAAACATGCTCCACTCTCTGTGTTGGTGATTATATGTTCACTTTCATCAGAAGTGTTCATAAATAATTCAATCAGTAAAAATTAGAGCTGCTGTTGAAAACTGTTCAACATTCATTAATAGTTTAAAAGATTCTTACTGTTATCATTGTGTTTCCTCCACCCAAAAGTCCTCCAGCCCTGATCCAGACAGATGGAGCCGCAGTAGCAGCTGCAGAAAACCTCAAATGAAAGGCAGAGACAGTTAGAGTTTAGGATTTTAAACATGAGACTCCACACTGAGCAGAAATGTTTGATCAAACAATATCAAATAAATATGATGATCTTTCCTCAGTGTTGTTAGAAAGATGATTTCCATAGAGAGGGTCCACTTTGCATCATGAGCCCATGCTTCAGTGCTCTGCTAGTGTTTATAGTCCTGTGAGTTTAACACTTCATGACTGAGAGCTGCTGCCCCACAAACTTCACCCACAGCAACTATGACTTTGGTCTCCATCTTCATCTGGACACTGGCGCTCTGGACGAGAGGTAGAAATTTGGGGTTATATTTCAGTTTTGAAGTTCAACATAAAAAAAAAAAAAAAAATATATATATATATATATATATATATATATATATATATATATATATATATATATATATATATATTAGTAATTTTAAAATTACATTAGGTGTAATATAATTGTTTGAGTGAGTATATTTTTTTTTAATTGATATTTCATTCTTTCTGTCTGTTAGACTCCTTTGGAGATATAATAATGACTCAGTCTCCAGGATCTCAGTCTGTTTCTCCAGGAGACACTGTTACTATCAGCTGTAGATCCAGTCAGAGCATCAGCAATGACCTTGCCTGGTATCAGCAGAAACCTGGAGAAGCTCCTAAACTCCTCATCTATTACTCCACTAGCCGTCAGTCTGGAGTCTCAGATCGTTTCAGTGGGAGTGGATCTGGTACAGACTTTACTCTAAAAATCACTGGAGTAAAGACTGAAGATGCAGGAGATTATTACTGTCCGCAGGGTTACAGCTATCCGTTCACACAGTGTTAGAGCGTCGTACAAAAACCTCCTTCAGCTGTAGAGGAACTGCTCTGAGTCAGAAACACTCACTGATCTGTGAACAGCTGCTAAAGCTGCACTCAAATGAACTCATCAGCTCCAGAACACTACAGTAGTGAAGAGTGTTCTCTCTTTGGGGAGTTTTCCTCACTGTGGAACAGGGATTTACATCAGGAGATGGAGTATCTCACCAGGAGCAGATTAACACACTCAGCACATTACACACTTTACAACCAGTCTAAACACAGTGTATACACACTTTATACACACTATACACATTCAACATACAGTCTCCACACATTAATTACACACTTTACACAATTTGTTTAAATAGTATTTTACTTTTTTCACACAGTAAAATCACTACATTTGTTTCAAGTAGAACTTTAAAAGTTAAGTATAAAAAGGAAAGACTATGTCCCTGAACTGTAGTATCTTGCTTAAGTCTATTATGTGGATCAAGTCAGTTCTTCTAAAATTAGACCGGTTTAAACTACACAGAACTTGTGTAGCATATTAGAGGAAGTGTTTTATTATTATTTTCTTATTCTTATTCTTATTCTTATTACTATTATTATTATTAATATTATTATTATTATTATTGTTATTACTAGTATTATTCCAAAACCTGTCCATCCATTTTTAAAGTCATCCTTGTGGGGTTCATTATCTTCATCATCTGTGTAAATATGTTCATCTTGACTCAGTCAAACTCAAGGACAACACTCAGCACTGAATCTACAGATAAACTCATTCTCCAACAAGTAAAGGTTCTATTTTGGGGCTAAACATCTATTGGCAATTCACCAGAACCACAAACAATGCTAAAGAATCACACACATTGGACTATATTTATTTGTATTTACAGTGTGCAGTGTCAGTTATTCCCTCTGCCTCAGCATCATGTCTCTGGGCTGGGTCAGGCCACAGGACGACCTCTACATCTCAGGTAGCGTTCTCCATTGATTAGAAATGGACAAAGGATCCCAGTGGTGTGTTGAATCCAGCCTCTATATGAATCCACACCTACGTCGTCACATGCTGCATCCATTAACTGGAGAAGACTGTCCCAGGTACAGGGCAAATCAGCTGTGATTTAGAGGGAGGACACAGTGATGTTACTTCAAGCCCCCTGCCCCCAGTTCTCCTGATGTTTGTGGGAATCAAACCAGGGACACTCCTGTCCCAAGCCCACTTCTCTAACCATTACAGCATGGCTGCCCCCAAGAGAAAGAAGTGCAGAGTTTGTGGAGGTTCTGTAATAATGTGTAGATGAAAAGAGTGGATTTATCAAGCCCCTCTTCTGTCCCTCTGCTCTAAAAATCTATTTATTTCATAATTCTAATATAGAGGCGGTATCAAATATTAAACTGAGAGAACTGATACTAAACTTGATCTTAGCTGAAAGGCAGAGTAGTGATGAACCTCCCACTGAAATGTAGCTGGTGCAATGTGGACAATATCAATCTAACACATAATCACACAGCCATTCTGTGATCAGGCCCCTGTCCTGCTCAGCTCCCCCACTACATTCTGTCCTCCCCAGACATGTCCTTTTACTTAGAGTTAATAAAAGTGTGGTGTAAGTGTTATTTTATTGTTATTATAAATGTACAGTTACTGTGAGTGTCCTGTAAATTGAAATGTATATTTAGTGTTACTCTAGTGTTTCTCTTGGTGCAGTCTTAGGCAGAGATCAGTGTTAGTGTAAGACCAGCAGGATGCATTTTTACTGGTTGTTTAATCTGTTTCACTGAGACAAAAAGACATCAATGTAAACTGATACATTCATCATGGAGCTTAAACATCATCTATTTCTGTCACATCTTGACAATTTCTGGTTTGTTTTCCTCCTTCCATGTGGCTTTGTTTGTTGTTTTCCTATCTCCGCACATGGCTTTGTTTATGTTCTCTCTAGCTCCACCTCTTGTTCCGCCTCTCTGTAATTGTCCTCGTTATCTGTGTCAGGTGTCTCTTGTTAAGTTCATTTATTTAAGCCCTCTTCCCTCACTTCCTGGGATCGGTCATTGTTTCTTTGTGTATTGTGTTGTCGTTTGTGCATTTGTTTGTTTGTTTTCGTTGTCGTTTGTTCCTTGTTTCACGCTCATGGTTCTTCGTATTGTTTCTCGTTTCTGGTTTCTCGTTTCTCTTGCCTCGTTCGGTCTCCTGCCTGTTTCACGCCCCAGTCTTGTAGTTTTGTTTCCTGCTCGTTAATGTTATCTCGTGTTTCTCTTCAAGTTTGTTTCGTTTTGTTATCTCTTTATTAAAACTGTCTGTGTTATAGCGAGTGTGTCCGCCTCCCATAAATTCCTCTCATCACGTCCCCAGCGTGACAGTTTCCATCACCTTCACAATGTGTGAGAGCAGCACCACCATTTTCTAAGATTCTGTTTCTGTTTTTTTTCAACTGAACTTTCTTAAATTACACACTGCTTCAATAGCAGAAGAAATCACTCAGTGTCTGATTATTTCCACCTGCTCTGAACCAGTCTTGGACAGACATTAGATCTGCTGGCATCTCCCATAGTGTATTCTCTAAGATTCACCCAAAACACTGGTACATTTAATTTTGAATAATTAACACATTTCAGTGTTCTCCCCGTGTCCGCGTGGGTTTCCTCCGGGTGCTCCGGTTTCCTCCCACAGTCCAAAAAACACACGTTGGTAGGTGAATTGGCGACTCAAAAAAAGTGCCCATAGGTGTGAGTGTGTGAGTGTGTGTGTGTGTGTGTCTGTGTTGCCCTGTGAAGGACTGGCGCCCCCTCAAGGGTGTATTCCCGCCTTGCGCCCAATGATTCCAGGTAGGCTCTGGACACCCCGCGACCCTGAATTGGATAAGCAGTTTCAGATAATGAATGAATGAATGAATAACACATTTCATATTCTGTAACATTACTGTAACACAGTGGTGTCACCCATGAAAGACTTGATCACCACCTGCTGAACAATGAATTAACAAATGAAACACTAGGACTATGACACTGTGACAGTTCTCATCAGCACTAAGGAACTGAAACCAAGCTCCAAACAACTGAACTCAGCACAGCATTTTACACACACCAGTAAAGAGAGAGAGAGAGAGAGCAGTGAGGTGAAACTCAGATTTACATGAACAGTCCTGTCGTCCTTTCTCCCAGAATAGAGCAGCACCTTCACCAGATGTTCAGCTTCATTTAGTCAACTTGTCCGACTTGAGGGTTCTCAGACTTATTTAACTTTAAAACTATTGACAGATTTCTATATGTTTTCAGGTAAAAAATGTAGACAGTTTGTACACACCCTGAGCTCTCAATGCCTGATAAGTCAGATTATGATATTCCCACACCATGCCACATGTAACCATCGTTAATGTTGTTCAAAGAAGTCATCAAGTTGTGAAAAGGCTTTGACCTACACCTTATTTAAATACTCGAGTACCAATAGTGTTTTAAAGGGAAATAAGTGTTTACACAGTTTTTCTATTGCTGCCCTATATTTCATTTTACTGATGTTGTTGTTCTATCAAATTTAAAGTGGCTTGACATCAAAAAATCAGCTGTGTACATAAATGTCCACTTCATGTGTGTGTTTCACCGTTTTATAAAAACAGAGAAGTAAACAATTTATTAAAACACTGCTAACAGCAACAGTATTAAATGACTTATATTTTTATTTTTGCTATAATTACAGATGTTTTATTCAGATTTTTATCTATTGGCAGTAAAACCATAAACTATATGAGTCAAGTCAAGTGAATGTTATTATCATTCCAGTGACATACAATTTACAGTACACAGTGAAACAACACAACTTTCCTCCAGGACCGACAAACACAGAACATCTCACACAGGGCTAAAGTGCACGAGGGCAACATGTGCAACAACGCTAGATGCTAGAGGATTGCCTCATGACAATCATCTGGAACACTTCATGATGATGGGAGTGAGTGCATTGGGACAGTATTCACTGAGGCAGGACACAGGAGACATCTTTGACACGAGGATGATGGTGGTTGGCTTGAAGCACATTGGGATGATGGTGCTGCTCTGGGAGGTGTTGAAGATGTCAGTGAAGATATGTTAGCTGGTCTGCACATCCTCTGTCCAGATGGAGACAGAAACCGCTCTAAGAATCTGTAGCTTCTACAGTGTGGGAGTGTTTTCCATTATTAACAGCTGCAGAATCCATTAATATTGTGTTATAGTTCAGAAATAGTTTGTGTAAAGAGTGAAGTGAGCTGTGTTTAGAGCAGGCTTTTGTATTAAATGTAAAGCTGGATTGTAGAGTCAGTGTTGGGTGATTAGACATGCATTATAGTTTAACTCATTACAGCCCAGACCCAGTTCACCATAAAGTCAAATTGAGAGAAATATAAAACAGGCCAAAGAAACAACATAGAACATTTTTTTAACATTTCTTTCTGTAATGTGTAATTAATTTTGGGTTGGAATCGCAATATAACAAACATCACAGCAACCATTTTCTAAACTTGTATTTGCACATTTTGTCCCTGAAAAGTGATCCGAGCGGGTCGTACAGTATGTAACACAGGACAGGTGACTAAAGCAGTTCAACTGTTAAAAGGTTTGGAACACACCTTTTATAAACACAAGTATGTTTTTAAAATAAACATTTCTATGTATTCACCAGTCACACCGTCATTCTATAAATGAGGTCAAACAAACACAAATTCACACACTGTCACGTGACTGCATTCAGTAAATGTCACTTAGGGACGTCATGATTTAAAGTGAAGGATAAAGCTGTGTAGGGAATTTTCCAGACCTCATCAAGTGTTTTTGACAGATATGTCACCACGGGTTCTTACGGGATAAATATTTGGTAACACTATTTCTAACGTTGGCTTCTTAACAGTTAATTAACCTTTAACAAGCAGGTAACTCACTAATGACAAAGAAATTACCAAAACCATGAGTAACACATCAGTTGTAAGAACTCACAAATGTGTAAAATGCTATGTATTTATTTAATGTATTTTAAGATTGCTTAAATAGGTTATTAACTGTTTATATATTATATTATTATTATAACGTCCTAAACATTTATGCTGTAATATTCAGTTCAAAGCAGACCTCAACTGTCTGGATATGACATGCTGATCCTACAATATAAACATGTTAAAATATTTAAATCCAGACTGGTCTAATGTGATAGTAATAATTTATTAATGTATGTTACTCATTATGAACTACTTCCACAACATTAAATATTTGTAATAGAGAATGTGTACATTCTACTTTAGTTTTACAATTGCTAAATAAAGACTTTCAGTCTAATATCCAGTGAAATGTTACACCATGAAGGTAAAAGAAACTGTAAACACACAGTGCTCCTTGATATCTACAATAATAGTGGATATTCCTTGCAGCTTTAAAACTATAACTGTAATAAAGTGATTACTCTGAATGTCTGTTAAGTTAAAAGTATTCAACACACTGTATAAATACCTTTATAATGTTTGTAAATTCTCTTTCATATAATATGCTAATTGTGACTATTAACTGCTTATTAATCATTAATAAACTGCTTGCTAATAGACTGTTAAGAAGCAGACCTTAAAACAAGTTTTACCAAATATTCTTATTGTTATCATAGTCTCCTTCACCAAAATAAATATGATGATCTTTCCTCAGTGTTGTTAGAAAGATGATTTCCATAGAGAGGGTCCACTTTGCATCATGAGCCCATGCTTCAGTGCTCTGCTAGTGTTTATAGTCCTGTGAGTTTAACACTTCATGACTGAGAGCTGCTGCCCCACAAACTTCACCCACAGCAACCATGACTTTGGTCTCCATCTTCATCTTGACACTGGCGCTCTGGACGAGAGGTGAGAAACCATATTAATATTTTATATTTTTTATAGCTTATGTGAGATTAATAATTGATTTAAAGTCCAAATTTTCATCTGAAGTTAATATTTTAGCTTTTAACGAGATTTCAAGATTATTATTATTTTTTTTACCACTGAAATATTGTGTTTGTCCATTTAAATCGAACTGTATTTATTTTCCATAATAGGTGCCTTAGGAGATAAAATTCTGACTCAGTCTCCAGGATCTCAGTCTGTTTCTCCAGGAGACACTGTTACTATCAGCTGCAGAGCCAGTGAGAGTGTCAGTAATAGTCTCCACTGGTATCAGCAGAAACCTGGAGAAGCTCCTAAACTCCTCATAAGATACGCATCCACCCGTCAGTCTGGAGTCTCAGATCGTTTCAGTGGGAGTGGGTATGGTACAGACTTTACTCTAAAAATCACTGGAGTAAAGCCTGAAGATGCAGGAGATTATTACTGTCAGCAGAGTTACAGCACTCCGTTCACACAGTGTTAGAGCGTCGTACAAAAACCTCCTTCAGCTGTAGAGGAACTGCTCTGAGTCAGAAACACTCACTGATCTGAGAACAGCTGCTAAAGCTGCACTCAACTGAACTCATCAGCTCCAGAACACTACAGTAGTGAAGAGTGTTCTCTCTTTGGGGAGTTTTCCTCACTGTGGAACAGGGATTTACATCAGGAGATGGAGTATCTCACTAGGAGCTGCAGCAGATGAACACTAGTCACTGTACAAACTACACACAGGCTTCATAACTTTTCAGTAGCAATTTATACATATTCATATTTAATAATTGTATTCTTTCTCTACACACACTTTACTTGCTGTATATAGGCTTTAAATATAATGTACACATTATACTGTACATACTCTATACACACTATACAGTCTACACACACACTGTACCCACTCTGTACATTCAGCTCATTAAAAACACTACACACACATTATACTCTCTCTAAACAGGCTGTACACACTGATACTAATTCTGTTAGCATTAGATTTTCAATCAATTATTTTAATGAAGACACACAGCACAATATATTCAGACAGAACTCATGTTTCAAGGTTTATTCCCAGTTTTTTGGTACAGACCACACCTGTGAAGGCTGAAATGGAGAGGCAAACTCAGATATATTTTTGGGCAAGAGTTCAGAAGCAGGACAAGACTTCTGAATGTGTGTGAAGCCGCCACCACCCAATCGTTGGATAGATGAATGCAAGAGAAAGAGTGGAAATAGGGTGGAGGTGGAAGTGCATTTGTCTGACATAGCAATTACATGAGTTTGCAGGTTATATAAAAAAAAAAACAAAAAAAAAAACATACTGATGTATTTCTTCAAAGAGTTAATAATGACATATAAATTGGATTTTTATATGCCTGGAAAAAATTGGGATTAAATGGGTTCATGTCTTTCGGTGTGATGTCACTTTGACCAAACAAACCTTTTTGTTCATCAAGAGAATCCACATTTTCTCCACAGTGAAGCACAGTGTGCACAGGTCTGGACTCTTTAGGAGAAAAGTACACAGGAAACTATTGATTAATTCTAGACCAAAGACAGCAGGGTTGGAGTGTGATAAAGATCATATTACAGTTTACTGAATGGATAAAACACTGTTCCTGAAATCTCCTGAATCTACTCCCAGCAGTGAACACCAAACACAAACTTCAAACTACATTCACAAAACCTTTGATATTTCTTACAAAATCAAACAACTGACTCAAAAATAGTGTTGTCATTATTATTATTATTTTTATTATTATTATTATTATTATTTGTAGCAGAGCCAGAGATTTATTTGATTAATAATTAATTAATTAATTCATAGGGCGGCACGGTGGTACCTACCTAGCAGGTAGTGTCGCAGTCACACAGCTCCAGAGACCTGGAGGTTGTGGGTTCGATTCCCGCTCCGGGTGACTGTCTGTAAGGAAGTTGGTGTGTTCTCCCCGTGTCCGCATGGGTTTCCTCCAGGTGCTCCGGTTTCCTCCCACAGTCCAAAAAACACACGTTGGTAGGTGGATTGGCGACTCAAAAGTGTCTGTAGGTGTGAGTGTGTGAGTGAATGTGTGTGTGTCTGTGTTGCCCTGTGAAGGACTGGCGCCCCCTCCAGGGTATATTCCTGCCTTGTGCCCAATGATTCCAGGTAGGCTCTGGATCCACCGCGACCCTGAATTGGATAAGCGCTTACAGATAATGAATGAATGAATGAATAATTCATTCATTTTGTTAATCTTCATGGTTGGGAGCTATTAACCCTCTATGGCATAGTGTTGCCCTCAGGCAAGAAACTACCTTTTTGTCCCTAAAATCTTATCTTTAAATAAAAATAAATATTTAAATAATTCCAATGTCACATGATATGTCAGTGACCAATAACATGGGGTGCTGAAGTGTGTGTCATTTTCTGTCTGAGGGTGGAGCGATCATTTCAGCAAGCAGTGCTGCATAGGACACAGTGCTAGCAAAGTGTAAGAAAAAAAAAAAAAACATTAGTTTTTCATGTTTTTAAATAAACATAAATTCACACAAAAAATATCTACATGTACATACATTTTTAATAAAATATATTTTATTGTTTAAATACATCATTTGTTTATATGCTAAAACTGCATGTTTTTATCTGTTGCCTCAAGGCAGCATTGTGCAATTAGACTACATTTTAGAGCTATATGTAATGCAGAATGTTTGGATATGTGCTAGGGTGCAAAATAATAGTCTCATTCAATGTTTTTGCTGTCCTATCTATCAGTTCTCACAGAAAATGGACACACAGACATTTTATGACCGACAGGAACCTGATCGAGCAGTTAGGGTCATTCCTTCAGACAGTGAGGAAACTTGAGACAAGTGACAGGGAGGAAGAATGAACCCCAAAAATTAGGTTTGGGGAGAAGTTAGGAAGTCAGAAGTCAGTTAGTAGGATGTAATGTGTACTATGTTTTAATGTAAAATAAGATATATCCATGAGCTTTTTGGTGAGGCATTATGCTTCCAGTATGGGAATGAAATTATACAAATAAGTCATGTATGTAATACATAAGATCTAATTTATCCCTGCGTGCTTTCTCTCAAAGCTGATTTGCTTGCTGATAATGACCCTGAGCTGTGGTTGAAGATGAAGAAAATTATGTTGATTATGTATCTGACAATGATTTTCCATGCTTACCACGGTGGAGAACCCAACACAGTGCAAACTTTATTGATTACCCAGAATAGCAGGGCAACCTTGCAATATCAGATGATAACCAGTCCCCCCTGGAGTACTTCAAACTATTTTTTTTTCTGAAGACATTTTGCAAGTCATTGTAGAGCAGTCAAATATACTGTATATGCTATGTAATGAGATTTTATCAAGCCCCTAAATCTCACTGTCAAAGAACTGGAGCAGTGTCTGGGTACTGTAATGTACATGTCATTATTTGGGTTGCCAGGAACCTGCATGTTTTGAAACAACACCAGTCGTGTGTCCCAGGTAGCTGACCAAATGCCACTGAATAGATGGGAGGCCATAAAAAAAACCTGCACTTCTGCAACAATCAAGATAGAACAGAGGAAATATTTGATCCACTGAATAAGATCCGTCCACTAGTTACTCATCTGCCCTCAAAACTGAACATGCTTCCAATGGGTGAGAAGCTGTCTGTAGATGAGCAGATGATTCCATTCAAGGGAAGAAACGGACTGAAGCAATACCTGCCAGCAAAACCAAGGAAATGGGGATACAGGGTACTTGTCTTAGCCAGCTCTGTAGGTGTCCCACACAACCTTGAGGTTTATATGGGGAGAGTTGTACAATTGAATTAGCAGATGTAGGAGCAAGCAGCAATGTTGTCCTCCGGCTGGCTAAACCTGTACTAAAGCACAAGAACCACAGGCTTTTCTTTTACAACTGATTTACCAGTGTCCCTCTTGTACTCCCCCTCGCTCAACAGGAGATTCGTTATATCGGTACTGTCCGTAGCAACAGATTACCAGGCAGCAATGTAAGGGGTGATAAAGAACAGAAGAAAACAGGACAAGGGTCTTTTCAAGAGAACACTTCCATGGTTGGAGAAACTAACTTACGTGTTGTGAAGTGGTATGATAATCGCTCTGTGACCCTGCTTAGTGATTATATTGGACCATACCCAGTCACTGAGGCTGAAAGGTGGGACGGCAAGCAAAACCTCAAGGTCCCCTGTCCTGCTGTGGTGAAGGAGTATAATAAGCATATGGGTGGGGTGGATCTGTTTGACTCACTGATCTCACTGTACCAAAGAAGTGGTACCACCGACTGGGGTTCCATTTCTTGGATACAATCTCTGTGACTGCATGGCTGCTGTACAGAAGAGGTTGTGATGCCACAGGCATGAAAAAGGAGGAGCAAATTAGGCTTTACACATTTAAGTCTTACATTGCTGAAGGCCTTTGCAAAAGTGGAAAAACTCTCAAGCACAAAAGAGGCTGTCCAAGCTCAACAATTGCCAGTGAATATATGGCACAGAAGAAAAGAGGACCCACGGCAAGAATTCCAGTCCCAGATGTGCGTCTGGACACCATGGTACACTGGATGATTATGTCAGACAAGAAGGGGACATGTAAAGTACCAGGATGCACAGGCACACCAAAAGTTTCCTGAAGTTCCACAGAGAATAGGGATGCACAGTTAGCTAAAATTTCCTCAAACAATGCCCCACAAAAAAAACACATTCCAACACACACACACACACACACACACACACACACACACACATGTAACAGAGTATACATCCTTGTTTTATGTGAATATTATGTGAATTTCATGAAATTAAGCACTTAATCACTCAATTTGAATATAATACATCTTAATTAGCATTTTCACTGAGAATCCAGTGTTTTACCTCGTAGTTAAGAGGTTAGGAGCTTATTTTTGTCAATAATTGAGTAAGGCTAATGTGAGGTGCTATTTTCTCTGGGAAAACTAGCAGTAAGCTAAGCCATTTGTTTTAATAAGGAATATTTGTGTTGATTTGCTCAGCATGCTCTGATCTGCAGTCACTTCGCCACACTGAATATTCTGATAAAATTTTAATGTTTTCCAGGTATGTTCTTATAAATATAATCACATTCATTTTTATGTTAAATGTAGTGTAGATTGTTAAATGTGCACTTATTTAGCCATTTTTAGTGCATTGACACAATGCAGAGACAGTAAACATGTATTGTTTTGAATTGGGTTTTGTTAGAAACTGTGTGTGTAAATCCATATACAGTGCTATTGGCTTAAAGAGCAGTCTGTGTTTTTCATGCTGCTGCATGCTATGATCTGCAGTCACCGCACCACACTGAAGATTTTAATAAAATTCATACTGTTTTTTCAGATTGGGCATTACTGTGCTCGTCTTTAATCCAGTAGAGAGGGGTATTTTATTTGACCATACACAATCCGTCTCACACACACACACAATACCTACAGTAAAGAAAGAGTTCCAATGTTACAGTTTTGATGTATATGTTTTATTTTGTGGTGATTAACAGATTCTGGATGAAGCTTGTTGTAATAAAACATTCTAATGCATATATTGCATGTTTCTATATTATTTCACATATTAAACATATAGAAATCCTTGGTGTTGTAGTACAACTGTTGCACACTGTTGCTCTGAGGCAACAAAGTAACACTGGGTTGTGGTGTGGGGGGTGTGTCACATTTTATTACTGATACATTATTAGGGAACACCAGTCTTCCAAAAAAATAGGCTGAAATATATATATATATATTTTTCATAAAAAAGTACAGCTGGGGACTCTATATTTCCATTAATTACTGACTTTCTAAATATAGCCCATCTTACTCCTGTAATGTCAGATTGAATGCACATGATCACTATCTGCTCTGATACCAATTCTGTAAAGATGCTTTGCAACAATTAGTTATAGAAAGTGCTATATAAATGAAGTATGATTTGATTTTATTTTTGATGAAGAGTCAGAAAGCATTCATTTTCAAAACTTACCATAATAATAAATTCTTTGCTTCATGTCTAGACAAAGACAGTCAAGGAATCAATGAACAAAATTGGCTGGTTATTGATAAAATTGCTTTATTTTGAGGACACATCAACATTTTATTTGAAATAATGAACATTTAAAAGTGAAATTAATACAGCTGAAAAATTAAAAAAAGTAATAAACAGTACAGGTCTGTATTTACTGAGACACTAACTCTTCAGACTGTATCCTGTCAGAAGCTGATGTGAAGATCTGAGCATTAATCAGAGACATGTTTGAACACACTGAAGATGAAGAGGAGCTCTATCAGCTCCAACACAGGTGTGGACCCTCACTGTCCAGTGCACTGATCTCTCTTCAGTGTTTCACTGACAGTAGTCTGGCCTCCTTTGGTGGCCTCACAGGTCACTGTCTTCTTCATCCACTCATCCTCCTGGAGGGTCAGGGTGCTGCTCCAGCTGTAGAGGCCAGTGTCCTTCTGCAGAAGCCCAGGACTCTGACTAAACCCCGAGGTCAGAGGGTTTCCACCCACCTTCCAGCTCAGCTTCCAGTCTGAGGGGAAGCCCTTGTTGGCCAAACACACCAGTGTGGTCTCCTTCTGCCCCAGGCTGGAGGAGGGCAGGACTGTGAGGGTGGGGCGGGTCGGAGCTAGGACACACACACACACACACACAGTTTCATTTCCCTTATTTCTAACACAGCACAAATGACTTCAGTGATGCAGTAAAAATCACACTCTAATTACAACCTTCAACTCAACCACTTTCACATATAAACTCATATTTACAATTACATTCAGAGGAGGATTTCAGTTTCATTAAATATTACAGAGTTTTCACTTACAAACATCTACAGAACAATATGATTTCACCAGGCGTCCCCAAACATTTGCATATAACTGTTTTTCTAACAGAGCAGAACTGAGTTCAGTGAAGCATTAAAATAACGCTCTAATTATAACCTTAAACTGAACCGCTTCAAATATGAACTAATATTTACAATTACATTAATAGATACATTTCATTCAGAATACTTTTAAAACTATTTCTTTCATTTAATTCATTATAATTGTAACATTACACACATCCCATGATGTGAAAGTTTAAAACATGATTTGATTTCCTCCAAAACAGTAAATAATCAATAACTAAATCTGCAGTCTCCATGTACTACGTCTTCAAAGCTTTAGAACAGAAAACACTGCTCATAATAACCTCCACATTGTGGCGTCCAGATGGAGACAGAACGGCTCTAATCACCCAACACTGACTCTACAATCCAGCTTTACATTTGATCTTTTTAAAAAGAAATGTCATCACTGAACACTTCACAGGAAACCTTTAGGAAATATTTGTATTTTAAAGAAAAGAAATCCAGTTCAGAAACAGGAGCTGGTGGTGAAACCTAAAGCTCCACACTCTCCACACTTCAGAGCAGTTCTAATTAAATACATTCACATTTGGATTATCATTTATTCAGAAGATCATCAAGTGCATCTCTACTGTTGTCCAGAATCATTTTAATTAAAGATTCCTTTTGAATAAAGAGTAAAAGTGGACTTACTTCCAACATCCAGTTTTGTTCCTCCACCAAAAGTCCTCCACAGTGATACAAACTCGTTTACTGGCCGTACAAAAACCTCCTGCTCTAAACACACCGCTCTCTTCAGCCTTTACACACACTATTTCTGAACTAGAACACAATATTAATGGATTCTGCAGCTATTAATAATGGAAAACACTCCCAAACTGTAGAAGCTACAGATTCTCAACAAGGATTATTTTATAAACATTAAAATATCTAAACCCAGGACACACTTTGTTCTTTTGTATTTCCACAACAGACAAACACTTGATATAAAAGTATAAAACTACATGTAGAAAGATGTTTTCATCTCAGATTCCAATTACAATCACAGATACAATCATATCAACTAATATTAAAACCAGATCCAATTAATGACAATAATAAAAACATGCTCCACTCTCTGTGTTGGTGATTATATGTTCACTTTCATCAGAAGTGTTCATAAATAATTCAATCAGTAAAAATTAGAGCTGCTGTTGAAAACTGTTCAACATTCATTAATAGTTTAAAAGATTCTTACTGTTATCATTGTGTTTCCTCCACCCAAAAGTCCTCCAGCCCTGATCCAGACAGATGGAGCCGCAGTAGCAGCTGCAGAAAACCTCAAATGAAAGGCAGAGACAGTTAGAGTTTAGGATTTTAAACATGAGACTCCACACTGAGCAGAAATGTTTGATCAAACAATATCAATTAAATATGATGATCTTTCCTCAGTGTTGTTAGAAAGATGATTTCCATAGAGAGGGTCCACTTTGCATCATGAGCCCATGCTTCAGTGCTCTGCTAGTGTTTATAGTCCTGTGAGTTTAACACTTCATGACTGAGAGCTGCTGCCCCACAAACTTCACCCACAGCAACCATGGCTTTGGTCTCCATCTTCATCTGGACACTGGCGCTCTGGACGAGAGGTAACATAACTGAACTAACACATATAATTTGAAAAAAAAAAAAAAAAAAAACAGGCAAAGTGTAAATTAAAAAATATAAAAAAATGTTATAGAACTGATTTTCTTCATGATGAGGACTATTTTATTTTAAAGTTGGGATTTAGAGAGAACATATCTGCACATCATTTTAAATACATATTTAAAAAAACAATTAAAAATAATAATAATGATAATAATAAAATAATGGAAAGTTTTGAGTACCAGTTTAATCAGAGAATCATTGTAAAATACTGTTATTATTATTATAATGTTATATTATTGTTACTGTTATACTGTTATTCACATTACTCTAAATGTATTCATTATTATACAATTTATATTCACCTTTAGGGTCCAGTGGTCAGGTGACTGTGACACAGACTCCTTCAGTGAAAACTGTTTCTACAGGACAATCAGTCACCATCAACTGTAAATTCAGCAGCAATGTTGATACTTGCTATTCTTCAGGTTCTTGGGTTGGTTGTTTGGCCTGGTATCAGCAGAAACCAGAAGAAGCTCCTAAACTCCTGATCTACAGGACTAACAATAGAGAGTCAGGTATTTCAGATCGTTTCAGTGGCAGTGGATCTGGATCTGACTTCACTCTGACCATCAGTAACGTCCAGACTGTAGATGCAGGAGATTATTACTGTCAGAGTTACCACAGTGGAGGAGTGTTCACACAGTGAAATAGAGTCGTACAAAAACCTCCCTCAGTCAGAGACTGCACTGCTGCAGCTGCGCCCTACTGTAGGTGCTGAGGGGGAGGATGATACACACAATAACACACTCTGTGGAGGAGAGACACACAGCTCACTAACACACACCTCCACACTGTGAAACTGAACTGTGTGTGTGATCATGTTGGAGACATTCCTTCACAGAGTGTGTTATTGTTGAACCACTGAAAAGTTAATGATGTCTCTCTAAATCTAATACTCTGTTTATTGAACTTGTAAGAGATGATCACCTCAGTTTCTCAGTAGAGTGTTCAGTGCTAAACACGTCATATCTGCAGGTAGGTGTCCACTTCTGTCCACTGGATATTTATGGTGGTCTCCTGAAGGTCTATGAGATTCCTACAGCATCCAGAACATTATCACTCTCCCATTGAACTGTGGCCTCTGCAAGAATCTACATCATTCTAGTCCACAGACCTACTTTTATATAATGAACACCACATAGAGATAACTATAAAGAGTTAGAATGTGTGTCTGAAATGACAAATTCATACCATTCATAACTGTCAACAGAGGGACAGACATCATGCTCTTACCAATAGATGTCTTTTGGTTGAGTGCAAAGGCATCACTGATTATGTCGCTGTCCAGTGCTCTTGGACTCTCAGTGTTTATAGTCAACAGTTCCAGGTTACTGGTTCAAGAGTTCCCACTGCTGGTGCTCAAATAGTTTCCTTATTTCCAATCTCTGACCTTCCATGGTCCTGCTGAGTGACTGCTAGTATTGCTTCTACACCTTCATTAGACTGATTAACATCAGGTTTACCATCACTCTCTAATCCTTCTCCACCTTCATTAGACTGATTAACATCAGGTTTACCATCACTCTCTAATCCTTCTACACCTTCATTAGACTGATCAACATCAGGTTTACCATCACTCTCTAATCCTTCTACACCTTCATTAGACTGATTAACATCAGGTTTACCATCACTCTCTAATCCTTCTCCACCTTCATTAGACTGATTAACATCAGGTTTACCGTCACTCTCTAATTCTTCTACACCTTCATTAGACTGATTAACATCAGGTTTACCATCACTCTCTAATCCTTCTACACCTTCATTAGACTGATTAACATCAGGTTTACCATCACTCTCTAATCCTTCTACACCTTCATTAGACTGATTAACATCAGGTTTACCATCACTCTCTAATCCTTCTACACCTTCATTAGACTGATTAACATCAGGTTTACCGTCACTCTCTAATCCTTCTACACCTTCATTAGACTGATTAACATCAGGTTTACTGTCACTCTCTAATCCTTCTCCACCTTCATTAGACTGATTAACATCAGGTTTACCGTCACTCTCTAATCATTCTACACCTTCATTAGACTGATTAACATCAGGTTTACCGTCACACTCTAATCCTTCTCCACCTTCATTAGACTGATTAACATCAGGTTTACCGTCACTCTCTAATCCTTCTACACCTTCATTAGACTGATCAACATCAGGTTTACTGTCACTCTCTAATCCTTCTCCACCTTCATTAGACTGATTAACATCAGGTTTACCGTCACTCTCTAATCATTCTACACCTTCATTAGACTGATTAACATCAGGTTTACCGTCACACTCTAATCCTTCTCCACCTTCATTAGACTGATTAACATCAGGTTTACCATCACTCTCTAATCCTTCTCCACCTTCATTAGACTGATTAACATCAGGTTTACCGTCACTCTCTAATCCTTCTACACCTTCATTAGACTGATTAACATCAGGATTACCGTCACACTCTAATCCTTCTCCACCTTCATTAGACTGATTAACATCAGGTTTACCGTCACTCTCTAATCCTTCTCCACCTTCATTAGACTGATTAACATCAGGTTTACCGTCACTCTCTAATTCTTCTACACCTTCATTAGACTGATTAACATCAGGTTTACTGTCACTCTCTAATCCTTCTACACCTTCATTAGACTGATTAACATTAGGTTTACCGTCACTCTCTAATCCTTCTCCACCTTCATTAGACTGATTAACATCAGGTTTACCGTCACTCTCTAATTCTTCTACACCTTCATTAGACTGATTAACATCAGGTTTACCATCACTCTCTAATCCTTCTACACCTTCATTAGACTGATTAACATCAGGTTTACTGTCACTCTCTAATCCTTCTACACCTTCATTAGACTGATTAAGTCAGTGCTGGACTCCACTCTCTGCTTCTCAGCAAATGCTGAAGGAGGGGCCCACATAGAGATCACATTCAGAAATGCTGCATATAAGAAATACCCAATAACATTGCAAAGGTGAATGAGGCCTTGTACTTGCATATGTAAGCACAATTTACACACAGACTGTGAGGAGCCCGTAAATCACAGCTTGTGGCTACATTATGATGTGTTTCTCTGAGACTGAAATACATCAGTGCAAACTAATACATTCATCATGGACCTTACACATGATCTGTTCCTATAAACTTCTCAACTCCTAACAGCAGCAGTACCATGTTCTAAAATTAAAAACCGTGTCTGTTATCTCTAAACTAAACTCTGACACAGCAACAGGACACTTCATCTGTGTTTGGTTATTTCTACCCACTCTGAGCCAGTCTTGGACAGACATTTGATCTGACCCCATCTCTCAGTTTATTCTCTAAGATTCACTCAGAGCTTTATCTTGGATACTGAAGGCTTTTCATATTCTGTAACATTGCTGTAACACAGTGGTGTCACCCATGAAAGACTTGATCACCACCTGCTGAACAATGAATTAACAAATGAAAAACTAGGACTATGACACTGTGACAGTTCTCATCAGCACTAAGGAACTGAAACTAAGCTCCAAACAACTGAACTCTACACAGCATTTTACACACACCAGTAAAGAGAGAGAGAGAGAGAGAGAGAGAGAGAGAGCAAGACAGTGAGAGAGAGAGAGAGCAGTGAGGTGAAACTCAGATTTACATGAACAGTCCTGAGTCGTCCTCTTTCTCCCAGAATAGAGCAGCACCTTCACCAGATGTTCAGCTTCATTTAGTCAACTTGTCCGACTTGAGGGTTCTCAGACTTATGTAACAGTAAAACCATGAGCCATATGAGTCAACTCAGGTCAAATGTATTTTAATATCACTCCAATGACACAGTTTACAGTACACAGTGAAATGACACAACTTTCCTCCAGGACCGACAAACACAGAACATCTCACACAGGGTTAAAGTGCACGAGGGCAACATGTGCAACAACGCTAGATGCTAGAGGATTGTCTCATGACAATCATCTGGAACACTTCATGATGATGGGAGTGAGTGCATTGGGTCAGTATTCACTGAGGCAGGACACAGGAGACATCTTTGACACGAGGATGATGGTGGTTGGCTTGAAGCACATTGGGATGATGGCGCTGCTCTGGGAGGTGTTGAAGATGGTCAGTGAAGAAATGTTAGCTGGTCTGCACATCCTCTGAACATTCAGCCATGAATGTAGTCTGCTCCAGCAGCTTTTCCTGGGTTCATTTTACATAGAGTTTTCCTCACATTAACTCTTCATTGGGAGGAGTGGTGGTCTTCCTCAGCATTGTGTCGTTCTGCACCTCAAACCATGTGTAGAATTTGTTCAGCGCATTGGGAAGGGAAGCATCACTGTCCAGATGGAGACAGAACTGCTCTAATCACCCAGCACTGACTCTACAATCCAGCTTTACATTTGATAAAACAAAAATAATACAAAAAGAATAATAATATAAAAAATAAAATATTCCTGCTCCAAACACACTGCTCTCTTCAGTCTTTACACACACTATTTCTGAAGTAGAACACATTATCAATGGATTCTGCAGCTATTAATAATGGAAAACACTCCCAAACTGTAGAAGCTATAGATCCTTAAACATGCATTATAGTTTAACTCATAACAGCCCAGACCCAGTTCACCATAAAACCAAACTGTGACCACATAGAACATTTTTTTCAATTTTTTTGCTGTAATTTGTAATTAATTTTGGGTTGAAATCACAATATAACAAACATCACAGCAACCATTTTCTAAACTTGTATTTGCACATTTTGTTCTTGAAAGTGGGTCGTACACTATGTTACACCAGACAGGTGACATTTCCACTGTTAGAAGGTTTGGAACACACCTTTTATTAACACAAATACCCTTTTAAAATAAGCATTTCTATGGTCTCTATGTATTCACCAATCACACAGTCATTCTGTAAATGAGGTCAAAGAAACACAAATTCACAAACTGTCACGTGACTGCATTCAGGACATTCAGTAAATGTCACTTAGGGACGTCATGATTTAAAATGAAGGTGTTGTTTATTTTCAATGTTGTGAAGAAGATGATGAAGAAGACTTTTTTGCTGACACCATTCTTACGTTGTGAATAAAAAGGTTTTATTACAATGAACAGAACGGCATTGAACAAGCACCAATGGACTGCTTGTTGAGAAGTTTAGTGTTACGACCTCAAATGAAATAAAAGTGATTTTATGAAGACCATTTGCATCAGCTATTCAGTGATGGTAAAGAAGAAGTAACAACTCCAGGGGTGAGACAAAACCAAAATCCAAAACAACTAAAAATAAACAAGATCAATTAACTCACCTTATTCCCAAAATAAAATTACAATAACTACCCATCCTCCGTACTCCAAAACCAGGAGAAAAGGTATCAAAAAAATTTAAATCATAATTTTCTAAAGGACATATAAATAAGTTAAAGCTAACACACGGGTACTCTACAAAGATGGGTAGGTTGGACTGGTCTGGTCAGACTAGATAAAAACGACAGACTGGAAACAGTACAAAGGAGAAACAACACAACTGGGAAACTAAACGAAACTACATGACTTGACTTGGACAGAGCAAAACAAAGGTGAAATGTTCGACAGGAGGAAATGGTACAAGGGGACTTAAATACTTGACACAAATGAGACACACCTGAGACAGATAACGAGGACAGCGGACAAATGAAACACAGATGAGGAGGCGGAACAAAGGCGGGACTAGGGTAAGAACAAAAAGAGCCATGTGCTGAGAGCGGGCACATGGCCAGGGAAACAGACATGACAGGACGAAGGCGTGACAGTCGGTGGAAGGACTGATGGTACAAATGCGACCACTGGAACAGACTCTCCCTTCTGCTGTCATCTCTCCCACTTTTATCGTTTCAACGTTACCATGACAAACACGGAATTTACATCTTCATTCCCGAGTGTGTACAACATAATCCATCTCACTCATTTTTTTTTTTTCAATTTCATGAGGACCCATAAACTTAGCTTGTAGTGCAGAACCTGGAGCTGCCAACAAAGCTAAAACCTGATCCCCAGATTTAAATTGCCTACAACAAGATTTCTGATCATAGCAAATTTTCATTTTATTTTCTGAGAGAGCAACAATGTGTTCTTAGCCATGGAATAAGCTTGATGCAAGCGTTATTGAAAATCACTAACATAATCCACATAAGTTTTTAGGACATGCCTGGTCTGACTGATCAGCGAGAAATTGCTCTTTCAATAGTCTCAAAGGTCCATGAAAAAGTGCACGGAAACATGATCAGAACGACTAAAACCTAAAGACCACGGAATGCCCTCATCCCAATCACAACCTGATTCCAGACAATATTTTCTGAGCATAGATTTCAAAGTTTGATGGAAACACTCAATCACTCCCTGGGACTCTGGATGGTAATCACTTGATACATTATGTTTAATAGACAACTGTTCCAAAACTTGACAAAACACACATGACATAAAATTAGAACCTTGATCTGTTTGAATAAATTCTGGTAAACCAAAAGTTGAGCTAAACCTTACTAAAGCCTTGATGTTACCATTTGATTGTACGAGCACAATGGAAAAGTTTCTGGATAACATGTAGAAATGCACATCAACGTCAATAAACACTGATTTCCAGATTTTGTTTTAGATAGTAGCCCTACACAATCTCAAATTATTTGCTGAAACTCATTACAGGTATTGGATAAAGTGGAGCAGGTGGAATACACTGGTTAGGCTTTTCTACCATTTGAGAGATATGGCATGAACGGCAACATTTTGAAACATCAGACTTCAAACCCGGCCAATAAAAATACTTTACAATGTGGTTATATGTTTTCTTATGCCCAAATGAGCGGACAAACAATACTCATAAGCCAGACTAAAAATCTGTTCTCTATAAGCTTTAGGAACTACAACCTGATATGCATAATTCCAATCAAAATCACCTGGATTTGATGAGCACCATTTGTGCATCAATACACCACTATCCAAATAAAAAGTTGTGGAATGTTTATCAAGATGTTCCTTTAAAACTAAAAAAATCTCTATATGTTTTTAATGAAGAATCTGTTCTCTGTGCATTAATATGTTGATCTCTAGTCACTGGAGCAACCTGTGATGTAGAGACTCTGTCACTGTGCTGATGATGAAAAAGCTGACTTATGTGTCAAACCTTTTTCATCAAACAGCAGCATCGGCTAATGATAAAACCTTTCATTCGTTCAAATTAACAGTTCTCTCTGGCAAACTACCTTTAAACTCTTCCATTAAAATCAATTCTCTCAACTTATTGAAAGTAGTGACTTTCCAACTAAACCAACTAAATTACATTGCAATAACAATGACCACCACAAAGCTGTAGTCACACAATCAAATGTGATAAAAGACAAATCAATTTCAGACTCCCGAAACTGAGGAACTAAACGAATGCATTTACTCATATCAAAATCACAGAAGCTGCAGAAGCAGAAGCAGGAGCAGAAGAAAACACAGGGACAGGAACGGGAGCAGGTTGAACTTCAGGTTGCTGCACAAGAGAGGATGGTAGCTGAGCAACCTGTTCACCTCTGTGAAGGTGCTGTAGCTCCAACTCACACACTTTCAAACCTTGTGTTTCCCTTTTCTCTCGTTCAGTCAGAAGTTCCAATTCCTTGAGCCAAATCAGCTCTCTTGTATCAATGAAGATTTACGATTTAGCAGGATCTATTCTTTGAGAAGGAGAAGGAGCTGAAACCATAGTCATTGCCTCCGCACCGGCCTCTGCTTCCTCCACGCCCACAGCAACACCTGTGACCAACTCAGGGTCCCATGGCAAAACCCGGCCCTCCATCAGCTGATGATACAAAAAAAAAAAGCTTAAGGTCACGTTTCTTTGAGGTTTCTCAGAATAAAAATATGATAATCATCAGCCACATAATGAGCACTCGCCCCTGAATTATTAACAGTTTTCTAAAGGACTTAAAGCTAACACACAGTACTCTACACAGATGGGTAGGTAGGACTGGTCTGGTCATTGGGAGGACTGATAGCACAAACATGATCATTGGAACAACCTCTTCCTTCCACCTTCATCTCTCCCCCTTTTATCGTTAGAGCGCCACCTGCTCTGGGAGGATGACAGAAAGAAAAAACATACAAAAAAAGGTAGAACATATGAGGGTTGTCACATTAGCCAATGCACTTCTGACTTCACCCCAAAGGCCACTTGTTTATATAGGTTATTTTGTGTCTATATGAGGTAATGGTATAGTGTCTTGTTTACATTATTCCCTGCTCTGGGACTGAGGACACTAAAAGAATTATAGCTTCTCTCTAACTTTCAGGAACTTAACCTAAATATTCCCTTCTAAGACAGTTCTATGTGCTGCACACACTTAATAACATATGCATATAAAATATACGTCAAGGATAGAGCTGTATAGGGAAGTTTCCAGACCTCAAAGTGTTTATGACAAATATGTCACCACGGGTTCTTATGGGCTACAAGATTTGGCTACACTATTTCTAAGGTTTATTCTTAGCAGTTAATTAACATTTAGCAAGCAGTTAACTCACTAATAATAAGGAAATAACCATAACCAACAAGAGTAACACATCAGTTGTAGGCACTCACAAATCTGTAAAATGCTATGTATTTATTTAATATATTTTAAGTTTAAATATGTTATTAACTGTTTCTATAGTAATGTCCTAAACATTTATGCTGTAATGTTCAGTTCCAAGCAGACCTCAACTGTCTGGATATGACATGCTGATCCTACAATATAAACAGGTTAAAATATTTAAATCCAGACTGGTCTAATGTGGTAGTCATTGCTAGTAAATGAACTCATCTGCAGTACTTGTACATGGTAGGATTAGTGTATATTCAGGCGTCCTGTTGATCAGAAGTCACTATAAACCATTTAAAAAAGAGCAGGTCAGGAAGTGTATAGTTATAAAGGGTGAATTAGTAAAACTGTAGTTATGGTCTTTTAAGATCTTTAATCAAATCAAATTTCTTTGTTTAGCACTTTTTATAACTGATGATGTCACAAAGCAGCTTCACAGAATTCCAGTAAGACAAAGATTTGACATGAAATGTAAAAAACCTCAAGTGAGCGAGGCCAGGGGCGACAGTGGCAAGGAAAAACTCCCCCAGCTGAGGAAGAAACCTTGGGAGGAACCAAGGCTCACAAGGGGTGACCTATCCTCCTCTGGTCAATCTACTAGTGATAATAGTTAGTAGTCCATGAGAACTTCAGTGTAGGGGCAGCTTCAAGGCACTTGGTGGTTGCTGGAGTGTGGGTAGCTGGTCTGAAGCGTGGAGGAGGATCTCGACAGTCATCCATCAGTGTCCAGACAGACAGGTAGGCAGTCGTTTACTCGGAAAAAAGTAAAGGGATGGAATTAGTTTTGAACTGTTTGATGTTTGTAAAGCAGAAAATGTGAACATTTCCAGAGTCTGGCTAATGACTCCGGCAGATCTGACTATGACAGCTTTAACTAAAAGGAGAGAAACAGAAGGACACACAGACACGGGAGCATCCTGAAACACTGGCATCCCTCCGCTCCACCGTCAACAAACCTGAGTGATCGCGAGAAGCGGCGGGACGACACCAGCGTCTCAGTTTACTATAATTCCCTGTGTCCATGGACCCCCCGGATCTGCTGCCTTTATCTATGGGGGAGCATTAGCATATATATATATGAGTGAGACATTCAGACATTTAAAAGCAGCTGGGTAAAACTCAAATTTGCATGAAAAGGCATCCTCTTTCTCCAAGAATAGGGCAGCATCTTCAACAGATATTCAGCTTAATTTAGTCAAACTCACCCAAGCACAACACACAGCACTGTACTGAATCTTCAACTATGCACTCTTTCTAGCAACACCAAGGCACGCGGTTATTCACTGTGTGATGTAAAAAAACTACTTTAAATACTGGGCAATTATTGCTCACCTCTGTGACTGTCAAGATAACACATTCAACACTCCTTACCCTGCAACAATCCACACACCTAAGTTTTACGTTTGCCTGATGTTAATTAAAAAATGTTTCCCAACATAGTTGAGGAGAAATCTGTACATCTTTCATCTCATGAAGCTTAGTAGATAAAGGTTAATACATCAGAAACACTGACTTCAAACACACTTGCACACAAACAAGTACAAAATGCTATAGACAAGATTATGATTAGTAACAGCTTTTAGCTACATTAGGATGTCTTTATTGTACTGTATTTCAACTTGTATAGGTTAAAATAATGCAGGTGTATCTTTATATAACGTTGCAAGTATAGACCACATGGTCATGCACTTAAAACTTAAAGAAGGTTTTAATATACAAGTGTTTACAGGATTTAACTGGACTAGATGTTAGTTATAGTACAACAATGATAGCAACCACAGCAGACCTGGGTAGGAACAGAAAGAAAAAGTCAAAATCCAGGAGAACAAAACACACAAATTACCAAACCAGAGCTAAAACCAAGAGGGAGAATCGAAGCAACAAGCCAATATTAAAGCAAAAGAAAACAGTCAAATACAAAACACCCAGTAAATAATGTGTAAAGATGGAAATACTCCACAAGGTTAGACTGAAACAAACAGTGTTTATATACACAAGGGATAATGATTCACAGGTTTGTTCATTCAAAACTCAGGTCAGGAACATCTGAAAAACGTGGCCAAGAACTTTCTACTGCTGCACAAAAAGGAATTTGACTGACACATATAGAGGCAATCTTTCATGTTGGACAAATACCAGAACCAGTACAAAAGGACAGACAGAAGTGTGTATATGCCGAGCTACATATAGCCAATCAAAATACAACTGGCAGAATCCAGACAGTGAGGTCAGATACATGTACGGAAGGTAGCAGACTCTCATTTAACTTGAGTGTCTGTGGCTGAGACTACTTGATCAATGACTTATCATTCCCTAGCAAGGACCTGGAAACACTTTAGCAACCACTTCAAAAGCCAAAGCAACCACATGAGAATTGGTCTGCAGTGTGCTGTTACTCTGTATGACTCATAATTAAATGTACTTTATTATTTAATTATTTTCACATAAAATTATATAGAAAGTTCACAAAACAAACAATCCTTTTTTGTGGTTTAAAACTTTATTCTTAGAACAGTAAAGAGAATTATACAGCTTTTTGTTATATAATAAATGCAAATTTAAGTAAAGAAACAGAAGCAACAAACAGTGTAAGAGTGTATATATAGAGTGTGTATCTCTGTACTGAGCTGCTCCAGAAGTTGATGTAAAGATCTGAGCATTAATCAGAGACATGTTTGAACACACTGAAGATGAAGAGGAGCTCTATCAGCTCCAACACAGGTGTGGACCCTCACTGTCCAGGGCACTGATCTCTCTTCAGTGTTTCACTGACAGTAGTCTGGCCTCCTTTGGTGGCCTCACAGGTCACTGTCTTCTTCATCCACTCGTCCTCCTGGAGGGTCAGGGTGCTGCTCCAGCTGTAGAGGCCAGTGTCCTTCAGCAGAACCCCAGGACTCTGACTAAACCCAGAGGTCAGAGGGTTTCCACCCACCTTCCAGCTCAGCTTCCAGTCTGAGGGGAAGCCCTTGTTGGCCAAACACACCAGTGTGGTCTCCCCCTGCCCCAGACTGGAGGAGGGCAGGACTGTGAGGGTGGGGCGGGTCGGAGCTAGGACACACACACACACACACACACACACAGTTTCATTTCCCTTATTTCTAACACAGCACAAATGACTTCAGTGATGCAGTAAAAATCACACTCTAATTACAACCTTCAACTCAACCACTTTCACATATAAACTCATATTTACAATTACATTCAGAGGAGGATTTCAGTTTCATTAAATATTACAGAGTTTTCACTTACAAACATCTACAGAACATTATGATTTCACCAGGCGTCCCCAAACATTTGCATATAACTGTTTTTCTAACAGAGCAGAACTGAGTTCAGTGAAGCATTAAAATAACGCTCTAATTATAACCTTAAACTGAACCGCTTCAAATATGAACTAATATTTACAATTACATTAATAGATACATTTCATTCAGAATACTTTTAAAACTATTTCTTTCATTTAATTCATTATAATTGTAACATTACACACATCCCATGATGTGAAAGTTTAAAACATGATTTGATTTCCTCCAAAACAGTAAATAATCAATAACTAAATCAAGCTGCAGTCTCCATGTACTACGTCTTCAAAGCTTTAGAACAGAAAACACTGCTCATAATAACCTCCACATTGTGGCGTCCAGATGGAGACAGAACGGCTCTAATCACCCAACACTGACTCTACAATCCAGCTTTACATTTGATCTTTTTAAAAAGAAATGTCATCACTGAACACTTCACAGGAAACCTTTAGGAAATATTTGTATTTTAAAGAAAAGAAATCCAGTTCAGAAACAGGAGCTGGTGGTGAAACCTAAAGCTCCACACTCTCCACACTTCAGAGCAGTTCTAATTAAATACATTCACATTTGGATTATCATTTATTCAGAAGATCATCAAGTGCATCTCTACTGTTGTCCAGAATCATTTTAATTAAAGATTTCTTTTGAATAAAGAGTAAAAGTGGACTTACTTCCAACATCCAGTTTTGTTCCTCCACCAAAAGTGTACCACAGTGATACAAACTCGTTTACTGGCCGTACAAAAACCTCCTGCTCTGAACACACCGCTCTCTTCAGCTTTTACACACACTATTTCTGAACTAGAACACAATATTAATGGATTCTGCAGCTATTAATAATGGAAAACACTCCCAAACTGTAGAAGCTACAGATTCTCAACAAGGATTATTTTATAAACATTAAAATATCTAAACCCAGGACACACTTTGTTCTTTTGTATTTCCACAACAGACAAACACTTGATATAAAAGTATAAAACTACATGTAGAAACATGTTTTCATCTCAGATTCCAATTACAATCACAGATACAATCATATCAACTAATATTAAAACCAGATCCAATTAATGACAATAATAAAAACATGCTCCACTCTCTGTGTTGGTGATTATATGTTCACTTTCATCAGAAGTGTTCATAAATAATTCAATCAGTAAAAATTAGAGCTGCTGTTGAAAACTGTTCAACATTCATTAATAGTTTAAAAGATTCTTACTGTTATCATTGTGTTTCCTCCACCCAAAAGTCCTCCAGCCCTGATCCAGACAGATGGAGCCGCAGTAGCAGCTGCAGAAAACCTCAAATGAAAGGCAGAGACAGTTAGAGTTTAGGATTTTAAACATGAGACTCCACACTGAGCAGAAATGTTTGATCAAACAATATCAAATAAATATGATCTTTCCTCAGTGTTGTTAGAAAGATGATTTCCATAGAGAGGGTCCACTTTGCATCATGAGCCCATGCTTCAGTGCTCTGCTAGTGTTTATAGTCCTGTGAGTTTAACACTTCATGACTGAGAGCTGCTGCCCCACAAACTTCACCCACAGCAACCATGACTTTGGTCTCCATCTTCATCTGGACACTGGCGCTCTGGACCAGAGGTAACATCACTGATTTTCTTTATGGATATTTGATTCTGATATAAAACACGTAATTGTATTTAAATCTTATGATTTGCAGTTACAGTGAACACATGTACAAATAAAGTTAAACAAATACAAGCAAAATAAATAATAATAATAATAAAACTTTAATTAATTAAAACACCTGAGCACATTTTGAATAATTTGACAAGCAAAAATAAAAAAAAAAAAAAACATTTTATTTACAGTTTTCTAAGTGTACTTATTCACATTAACTTATTTATACTATTTATATTTACTCTTTCTCTTAGGATCCAGTGGTCAGGTGACTGTGACTCAGACTCCTTCAGTTAAAACTGTTTCTACAGGACAATCAGTCACCATCAACTGTAGAACCAGCTCTAATGTTCCTACTTGCTATTCTGGGAGTTCTTCTGGTGGCTGTATGGCCTGGTATCAGCAGAAACCTGGAGAAGCTCCTAAACTCCTGATCTCTGTGGCTAACATTAGACAGTCAGGTATTTCAGATCGTTTCAGTGGCAGTGGATCTAGATCTGACTTCACTCTGACCATCAGTAACATCCAGACTGAAGATGCAGGAGATTATTACTGTCAGAGTTTACACAGTGGACCAGTGTTCACACAGTGAAATAGAGTCGTACAAAAACCTCCCTCAGTCAGAGACTGCACAGAGACTGCACTGCTGCAGCTGCACCCTACTGCAGGTGCTGAGGGGGAGGATGATACACACAATAACACACTCTGTGGAGGAGAGTCACACACCTCACTAACACACACCTCCACACACAATAACACACTCTGTGGAGGAGAGACACACACCTCACTAACACACACCTCCACACACAATAACACACTCTGTGGAGGAGACACACACACCTCACTAACACACACCTCCACACACAATAACACACTCTGTGGAGGAGAGACACACACCTCACTAACACACACCTCCACACACAATAACACACTCTGTGGAGGAGAGACACACACCTCACTAACACACACCTCCACACACAATAACACACTCTGTGGAGGAATGTCTCCAACATGATCACACACACAGTTCAGTTTCACAGTTTGTTGAACCACTGAAAAGTTAATGATCTCTCTCTAAATCTAATGCTCTGTTTATTGAACTTGTAAGAGATGATCACCTCAGTTTCTCAGTAGAGTGTTCAGTGCTAAACACGTCATATCTGCAGGTAGGTGTCCACTTTTGTCCACTGGGTTTTTTGATGGTTTCCTTGTCTGTAAGCGCTTATTCAGGTCAGGGTCGCGTGTGCCCGGAGCCTACCCAGAATCAGTAATTGCAAGTCAGGGACATACCATGGATTAGGGTGCATACTTTTATAACCTTAAAAAGGAGGATATCACACCACCAGGGGAAAACATCCTTCTAAAGATTGCATTCATCAATTTCAAGAAACTCACAGTATGATATGGTGTCTAGCTGAAATGCTTTCACGAGTGTACAGAATAATTTCAACATTAGGTAACATCAAAACCTATGTAAAAGAGCTAACCAACTTGAGCTACAAATCTCTAATATAATTTAGAATATTTCTCACCAATCCTGTGTAGTGTCTTTACCTGTCCAATTTTAGCTTAGACAAGTAAGTCATCATATTAGATGACTGCATATTATATTAGCTAGAATTAATTATTATTCATGAATTATGCTCAATGACCCACTGTTGGTCTTGGCTCTGAAATTGAATGTGAAATAGAAGGAATTATTCTGTACAAGAAAAGTGCACACACAAATAACCAAGGATTGGTTTTATCACACAACTGGTTTATTAATAATAATATTGAATAATGAATATTGATTATACATTCATATAATGAAATTAATTATAGCAATAAATGAGGGAACATGGATTTTAATATATGAGGAAATTTCTCTATGATAATTATCCTAATTTCTAGAAAGGCTATTGTTTATCCCAGCAAGCATTCAGCATTAACCTCCTGAGCAATGAAATAAATAAAACCATGTGACCTTACGTAGCCCGGGAGATGGACTGGGAGCATGTCACTGACGCGCTGTGCTTTCCGGCGCGGCTTCCTGGAGAACTGCAGACACGGGCCTTGTAGCATTGCAGCTGCTGGCGTTCCTTTTCTCCCCCTTTTCAGAGACACGGCGACCCCTCCGTCGGAGCTGGTGGCATTCTGAAGTTCTCTGTGGAGATTCTCCGTCATCGCTGACCTGCTGCCTTGTGAGAGACACATCCATGCAGGTCTCTCCTGGGCCTCATCTCAGAAGGTCATTCTGAGGGTGCGTGTGGCCGTCTTCATTGCTGTTCCGGAAGCTTTTATTATCCCTTTGAAGGTCTGAGGTCTCCTTCATGCTCTGGCTGTGGCGTTGAATTTTGCTGGAGTTAAACTACAGCTTTCCTTAAACTATAGTTTTCTATAAGAGATAACAGTTAAATAGAACTTCTGTTATATCTGGACCACGCTTGAGGGGCTCAAGGCTATTTAAGATAGCCATGAGAGTCTGACGCCTGCAGAGGAGCCTGCAGAGTCATTTCAAAACCCGAGTCATTTTCCTCTTTAGCCTTGAAAAAGGATAAAAGAGAAAAAATGTGAAGTGAAGCAAAGGTGTGTTAAAAGAGGAGGCTAAGTGGGGAAAGAAGCCTTTCTCATTTGGCACCGCTGGGCTTTTTAACCAGAAATTAGAAAACCTGCCTTGAATATCTGATTGGACCTCTAAGATTGAGGATTGGAGCCTCTCTTGCTCCTGATTGGCTGTTTTCAGTACCTTTGTACAGAAAATAAAATTTATGAACCTTGATAAGACAAAGACTTAAAAACCATCCCTTTTTGAATGAATGTCCCAGGATTCTGAATCATACTTTGCAATATAAAAGATTATATGTTAACACAAAGTAATATTATTAAGACAACCATGTTTTACATAATTATTAACCAAATATACACATAATATGTGGCTACCTTGGTTCTACATAAGTTCATATAAAAAAAGAAATGACTTTAAACACATGTAAATTAATCCCACCCATTTTGATTGTCCAATGGTATTAATTTCAAACAGTTGTGCACATAGGCAACTTGTTGTTTAAACCAGTGGGAATTAAGGTTTAATTCTATAGTTTGAGAAGTTCTTCATTAAGCAGTTTTATACAGAGCATAAACTGATCTTTTTGATCTCCCAAAAGATTCTTCTCTTGACCCTGTGTGGCCTTGGGTCATAAAAAGGGTCCCTGGAGAGTGTTTTTTATGACTCTGCTCTGTGTTATCTCAGATTCCAACTGCTGGTGCAAGGAGGGAATGTCTGTGAGAGCCAGCTAAAGTCTGGGTGTTAGAATCAAATCTCAGAAAGTCAAATTTCTTATTTGAAATTAATACACATTCATCATATCACACTACACCTGTGTACTTGCCATACGTAAGTCCTTTCCTTGCTGCCTCCATGAGTTTATTAGCCATCTCTTTACACCCTTCTGTGAAGTTCATACAGATCTGCAGCTCTGTTTTGACACTATCCACCTCAAGACAATTACTCTCATTTCTCCATGCGGTGCTCACTTTCACAGTGTTGCAGTTGTTGTTAGACCTTAATAATTGACTAGCACTTAGAGGGCGGGTTTTCTGAGGTTAGCTGGTTGGTGGGTTATGATATCACATGGCGATGCTGTTAAACCAATTAAATTCAATGTATTTGTTGTGAAATGTTCATGAACCAATAACATGCAAAAAGCATGCAACCTCGGCTGCCCTCCAATAGGAGGACTAATAGGTGTCCATCCAGGCACTGAGCCAGACAGAGGACAGGGAGCAGAAAAACCAGACTGTCCGAACTAAAGCCAAATGTCTGGCCACCCTACTTTGGATGGAGCACCAGCCCATCACAGACATTTATTTTTTTTTTCTTTTTAATAAATTAGCTGTCTTTATGTAGCCACTTTTCCTCCCAATAATGATTCCCTGTCAAAAGCACAAGCCAAGTACAGTTCCTTTTCAAATTATTGCTAACACTGTGGACAGGAGTCAAACAGCAGGAAGCAGGAAATACATCACAATGCTGAACACATCTGTCCATCCATCCATCCATCCATCTATCCATTTTCTGTAACTGCTTATCCAATTCAGGGTCACGGTGGGTCCAGAGCCTACCTGGAATCATTGGGCACAAGGCAGGAATACACCCTGGAGGGAGCGCCAGTCCTTCACAGTGCAACACACACACACTCACACCCTCACACCTACGGTCACTTTTGAGTCGCCAATCCACCTACCAACGTGTGTTTTCGGACTTTGGGAGGAAACCAACTTGATTGTTAGATATAATAATGCAGAACTGACACATTTTATACTGAATCTTCTCTTATGCCTCATACTCGCCCCAGCCTGAGAGCTGTGCATCATCAAGAGCTGGCGAGTCATCTCTAATACTTCAGAGAAAATGGCCCTTTTGAAAAAAAAGAAACACAGATCTGTAGAAAGATAAAATAAAAAAATTAAAAAATAGTAAATTAACTTTGGAACCGTGTTCCTCCTCAGCATATGTTTCACTGACTGTTGATGTGTGAATTTGTCAAATTAACTAAATATGTTATGCCCTTTCAGTACAATTGGACTTACCTTCACTTGCAGAATTCCACAGATCTGACTGTGTTTATATTGTCTTTTTAAAGCCGGAAAATACAGGAAGCACTAGTGTTGTCATATCATCAGATTCCGAATAAGACTTTCATGAATTGCCCTGTCTAGTGTGTTCCTGCTCTGTCATTGTTTCCTTTGTTTGTCATGTGCGTAGAAGCACGTCTCTTTGTTTTGTTTTGTTCCTGTCTCCCTTGTCTCCGCCTTAGCTCCACCCACTCATGATGCCTCCTTTGTAGTCCTGCCCCCTCATTATCTTTCCCAGGTGTTCCTAGTTAGTAGGAACTGTCTCATTATGTCTCATGTCTGTTTATTCTACTCTTTGTGCTCATTTGGTTTGTCTGTTTGTTTCTCTCTAATGTTAGTATCTCTCTTTCTCTCTAGACTGTTAGTATGCAACTCTCTTCTTAGTCTGTTAGTACTTGCCTCTCTCTCTCTAATGTTAGCATTTTTCTATTTCTCTAGTCCGTTAGTATTTCCCTCTCTTTGTAGTCAGTTAGTAATTCCCTGTCTCTCTAGATTTATAAGTATCTCAGCTTCAGCTAACATGCCTAAGTATCATCTGTCTATATTGAAGTTTCACTATCTCAGTCTAGGTCTCTTTGTATCTGTCTACCAGTGTGGGTCTCTTTGTATCTGTCTCCCAGTCTAGGTGTCTTTGTATCTGTCTCCCAGTCTAGGTCTCTTTGTATCTGTCTCCCAGTGTGGGACTCTTTGTATCTGTCTCCCAGTCTAGGTCTCTTTGTATCTGTCTCCCAGTGTGGGTCTCTTTGTATCTGTCTCTCAGTCTAGGTCTGTTATGTATCTCTCTCAATCTAGGTCTACATATATCTCAGTATCCTTACCTAGCTCTCTCTCTTTGTCTCAGGATCTCTGTTTAAGTATCTTTTAAGTGTCTCAGTTCATTATATGTGTTCTAAATAAAGTGCTGTGTTATAGCGTTTGCGTCCACCTAACTCAGTCCACCCAGTCCCGACAGAGATTCAAGATGTTACAGTAACTTGATGCATTTTGTTTACGTTTTCTTAGTTTTTCATGTTTAACTGAATTTATTATAAATGTTATCAAAGAGGGAGACAATAAGGCAGTATCTGATCTAATGTCCAAAATATTTTATATATATATATTTTTTATATTTTTTAACAAATAAATGTAGATTTTAATGGACATTGTCTTTAGTGGGGGTTTGATGTTTGTATTTGTGTTTATCGCTTCAGTACCAAAAGGTTTTTGAATGTTGTGAGCCTGGCCAGCACAAGTGTCTGCTAAGTGTCAGTGGACATTTAAAACCAATTGAAAAAGAACTTTCTCCTGGTGGTGTTTAATGACTCAGTCGTTTGTTTTTTTGTGTGTGTGTTTTTTTTTTTTTTTTTGGGTCTTTCAGCAAAGTTGAGGAAAATAATTGTAGACTTTTATTTGTAAGTTACTTTAATACATGGCATATAAACACCTCTTATGAAAGCCATGAATAATTTAGTAATATGCGTTTTATCTTCTCTCAGTAGTTCTCCACTCCTCCACTGTCCTGAATTTAGTTAGTTAGTTAGTTAGTGTTTATTTCGGTTTTCAAAATGAATGCAGTATATATATACACAACAATAATGGTAACAAATAATAAATTAATAAACATGACAGTCAAAACAAAACAATTACAAACCAAAAAGGTATAAGATGAAGCATTGGCTTATTGTGCCTACCCTTTGTACTTAGCTAATTAACATTCCTTTTACACATAAAAAAACATAAAAATATACATACATACATACACACACTTATATATCCATTTAGTTATTTAACAATAATCATTCCTTGGTTTTATAAGTGCTTACCACCTTATTTTTTAACATTTTTTAAACTTGCCAAGTGAGCATAGTTCCTTATCAAAACTATTACACAAATTAATGGATATACATCTATTTTGTATATTTGTCCTTGGTTTTAATTTTGTAAACATACCTGTTCATATCATACACTCAGTTCATATTTGCTCTCTTTAATTTCAAACAACTTCTGAACACAGTTGGGAAGTAAATTGCATTGTGCTTTGTACATTATTTGTGCAATATTAAAGTTAACTAGATCACTGAATTTTAAAGCCTGTAATTTAATAAATAGTTTGTTGGTTGGTTCATAATAATCCTTTCAATTTCCAATTCATATAGCTTTCTATTGTAGCATGATAATTGGTTTAGTTATGGTTTTATATGTGTTTCCCCATACCTCCACACATGTATGGAACTATGAAAGAACAGTACAGTATATAAAGTGATTGCTCATTCAGAACATTTTTAATTTGATATAATACTGCAATTATTTTAGAGGTTTTTGTTTTTACATAATTTATATGTGGTTTCCGGGCGGCACGGTGGTGCAGCAGGTAGTGGCGCAGTCACACAGCTCCAGGCTCTCTTCATATATTCTAGAAAATTGCTGTAACACAGTGGCAGCTTCAAGCTCCCATCACAGAGAACTTCACACAGTCAGAACATACCACACAGGTGTTGAAGAAAGCACAACCTCACCTCTTCTACCTCAGATGGCTGAGGAGGTTTGGCATGAACCCCTGCATTCTCAGGACAGTCTACCCCTGCACTGTGGAGAGCATTCTGAAAGGCTGTATCACCACCTGGTACTGGAACTGCACCGCTCTCGAGGGGAAACCTCTGCAGAGGGTAGTGCACAAAACCCAGCACATCACCAGGATTCAGCTCATAAAAATCCTGGATCTATACAGCAGCCGCTGTCTGAGGAAGACCAGGAGAATCATAAAGGACTCCACCCCCACAGACTACTCTGTTCTCACTGCTGCCCAGTGGCAGGAGGTACAGAAGTATGCAGTCCAGGACCCCAGGCCAGTAGCACAGTGATCTGGACAACAGTCACAGCAATAATCCATCTTACAAACTCAATCCACATGTATACATTTAATTTTGTCCTAGTAATATAGAACAACCCTTGTATATTTCAAAAGTGCAATATTGAGTGTAGTCTGTATACTGTGTATTTGGTATCATTTTTATTTTATGTTTTTATTTTTTTTTTCTTTGAGAGACTATGCACCCAAGTTTTTCACTCACCTTACACTACTGTTATATGATGTGACAATAAACCTGATTTGATTTGATTTGATGTCACCCAGAAAAGACTTGATCATCACCTGCTGAACAATGAATTAACAAATGAAACACTAGGACTATGACACTGTGACAGTTGTAATGAGAGACAGAGAGAGAGAGAGAGAGAGAGAGAGAGAGAGAGAGCAGTGAGGTGAAACTCAGATTTACATGAACAGTCCTGAGTTGTCCTCTTTCTCCCAGTATAGAGCAGCACCTTCACCAGATGTTCAGATTCGTTTAGTCAACTTGTCCGACTTGAGGGTTCTCAGACCTGTCCGACTCAACACTTCTCCAACATGTCTGACTCTATGGTCCTCCACCGTGTCTGACAATGTCTTTTTATGGACTAATATAGGTCAGGCCAGACTGGACCAGTACTGAACGTCTTGGGACGTGACTGGTCCATTCGTGGTCACTGGGAGAACTTTCCTAACTCTTAATTTAACTATCATCAGATGAAGAGTTTTTAAAACTGTTTCAGAACTGTTTTAAAACTGTAATTAAAACATGTTAATGTCTTCATACGGAGGAATCAAACTGACCCCAAACAAGCTGCCCATCATGATCTGAATCAGTGCTGGGGATATTTCTCTCAGCACAAATCAGTGTGAATTTGAAAGGAGTTTATTACTGAATATCAATGTTTATAAAATCCAGACTCTTATTGTGACACAAGCACTAATTTTAATGTTATATGTAATAAACCTGTCTGTTCATTTACATTATGTTTTATATAAATGTGACATTATTTGAATTACAAACTAAAACAATGAATCACATTCAGTTTAGAAAAATAACTCTGGTTTGTATTTGTTATTTATATTTAACTTTAAAACTCTTCAATTACAATTGTAACACAGTGTTAGTCTGAATTAACTGTATGTGGGTCTTTTTCAGTAAAAGTGATGAGAAAGATTAAATAAGTCTCATGTTTAAACAGAATAAAAGTCCCTTCATTTTCAGACTGAGTTTTGCTCCTTCACTGAATGTGTGACACAGTGCTACATTTCAGTGAAGAGTCATTGTCCATAAACCTACATCACTCATCACACTGTTAGTGATAACACTGTAAAATCTGTGTGTGAGGGGTTTACACACTTTACCCTCAAAACTTATTCATAAAACTCTAACATTTCTAAATGAAGATCTATCTCTGAACTAAACCTTGTTTTCTAAACAACCTAAACATTTCTATGTGTTTATTATGGAGGTGTTTGAAGGAGGCATTTCCATAGAGAGGGTCCACTTTGCATCATGAGCCCATGCTTCAGTGCTCTGCTAGTGTTTATAGTCCTGTGAGTTTAACACTTCATGACTGAGAGCTGCTGCCCCACAAACTTCACCCACAGCAACCATGACTTTGGTCTCCATCTTCATCTGGACACTGGCGCTCTGGACGAGAGCTAACACACTCAGTTACCTTTTCAAGAGATGTATACATCTGAGGTGAAATAGTATATGTATTTACCTTTAGAAATTACAATAAACAAACCTTAGAACATAGCAGTTCAATTTATTAAATAATTAAACTCAAACATAAATCATTTAAAAGATTATGAAATAATTTAAATTCTACTTAATCTAAAGTACCCAACTTGTGTATTATTTAAAATATACTTTTTAATTAAATAAAAATATTACTTATACTACTGTAAATAATTTTATTATTATTATAATTTGTTTACACATTTTTTTTTTTATTTTCCTTCAGGATCCAGTGGTCAGGTGACTGTGACTCAGACTCCTCCAGTGAAAACTGTTTCTACAGGACAATCAGTCACCATCAACTGTAGAACCAGCCCTAATGTCTACACTGATTCTAATGGTGACTGGATGGCCTGGTATCAGCAGAAATCTGGAGAAGCTCCTAAACTCCTGATCTACTTGGCTAACACTAGACAGTCAGGTATTTCAGATCGTTTCAGTGGCAGTGGATCTGGATCTGACTTCACTCTGACCATCAGTAACGTCCAGACTGAAGATGCAGGAGATTATTACTGTCACAGTTGGCATCTTATCAGTGGTAGCTGGGTGTGCACACAGTGAAATAGAGTCGTACAAAAACCTCCCTCAGTCAGAGACTGCACAGAGACTGCACTGCTGCAGCTGCACCCTACTGCAGGTGCTGAGGGGGAGGATGATACACACAATAACACACTCTGTGGAGGAGAGACACACACCTCACTAACACACACCTACACACACAATAACACACTCTGTGGAGAAGACACACACACCTCAGTGTGTCTTCTCAGCATTTTAAAGGGGACTTTAACTGGTACTTACAGTGTACCTCCCCATAACCTACAGATTAAGACTGACATGAATCAGTATAAAATACTTACCTGTTCCTACTGGTACTTTAATTATTGGGGACTTGTTTTATGCTCTTATTCAGCAGGCAAGCTTCACTCACATTCCAGGTTCTTATTATGCTTCTAATTGTCTTGTACTTCATTGTATGGTTCTGATTAATATGATGAGCATTGGCTCTGTACTTTTGAAATGTCCTCCCAGGTCTGTAGGTTCAGTCCTGCAGCAGCTTATGACAGGACGAGTAGAAAGAAGTTACCTCTATGGAAGGCTTGTCATCCAAAGACAAATAACTGAATGCAAGTACTGGGAAACAATGGGGAATGGGCTGGATTATGTAGTTCCTCACATTTCCCTCCTTCTTACACTGTAAATACAGGGAAACAATGGGGAGTGGGCTGAATTATGTAGTTCCTCACATTTCCCTCCTTCTTACATTGTAAATACAGGGAAACAATGGGGAGTGGGCTGGATTATGTAGTTCCTCACATTTCCCTCCTTCTTACATTGTAAATACAGGGAAACAATGGGGAGTGGGCTGGATTATGTAGTTCATCACATTTCCCTCCTTCTTACACTGTAAATACAGGGAAACAACAGGGAATGGGCTGGATTATGTAGTTCCTCACATTTCCCTCCTTCTTACACTGTAAATACAGGGAAACAATGGGGAGTGGGCTGGATTATGTAGTTCCTCACATTTCCCTCCTTCTTACACTTTAAATACAGGGAAACAACAGGGAATGGGCTGGATTATGTAGTTCCTCACATTTCCCTCCTTCTTACACTGTAAATACAGGGAAACAACAGGGAATGGGCTGGATTATGTAGTTCCTCACATTTCCCTCCTTCTTACATTGTAAATACAGGGAAACAATGGGGAATGCGGTGGATTATGTAGTTCCTCACATTTCCCTCCTTCTTACACTGTAAATACAGGGAAACAATGGGGAATGGGCTGGATTATGTAGTTCCTCACATTTCCCTCCTTCTTACACTGTAAATACAAGGAAACAATGGGGAATGGGCTGGATTATGTAGTTCCTCACATTTCCCTACTTCTTACACTGTAAATACAGGGAAACAACAGGGAATGGGCTGGATTATGTAGTTCCTCACATTTCCCTCCTTCTTACACTGTAAATACAGGGAAACAATTGGGGAATGCGATGGATTATGTAGTTCCTCACATTTCCCTCCTTCTTACATTGTAAATACAGTGAAACTACAGGGAATGGGCTGGATTATGTAGTTCCTCACATTTCCCTCCTTCTTACATTGTAAATACAGGGAAACAATGGGGAATGGGCTGGATTATGTAGTTCCTCACATTTCCCTCCTTCTTACATTGTAAATACAGGGAAACAATGGGGAATGGGCTGGATTATGTAGTTCCTCACATTTCCCTCCTTCTTACATTGTAAATACAGTGAAACTACAGGGAATGGGCTGGATTATGTAGTTCCTCACATTTCCCTCCTTCTTACATTGTAAATACAGGGAAACAATGGGGAATGGGCTGGATTATGTAGTTCCTCACATTTCCCTCCTTCTTACATTGTAAATACAGGGAAACAATGGGGAATGGGCTGGATTATGTAGTTCCTCACATTTCCCTCCTTCTTACACTGTAAATACAGGGAAACAATGGGGGAATGCGATGGATTATGTAGTTCCTCACATTTCCCTCCTTCTTACATTGTAAATACAGGGAAACAATGGGGAGTGGGCTGGATTATGTAGTTCCTCACATTTCCCTCCTTCTTACATTGTAAATACAGGGAAACAATGGGGAATGGGCTGGATTATGTAGTTCCTCACATTTCCCTCATTCTTACATTGTAAATACAGGGAAACAATGGGGAATGGGCTGGATTATGTAGTTCCTCACATTTCCCTCCTTCTTACATTGTAAATACAGGGAAACAATGGGGAATGGGCTGGATTATGTAGTTCCTCACATTTCCCTCATTCTTACACTGTAAATACAGGGAAACAATGGGGAGTAGGCTGGATTATGTAGTTCCTCACACTTCTCTGCTTCTTACATTGTAACTACAGGGAAACTACAGGGAGTGGGCTGGATTATGTAGTGGACAACTATTATCAAATCAAATCAAATCAAATGTATTTATATAGTGCTTTTCACAACTGATGTTGTCACAAAGCAGCTTCACAGAATTCCAGTAAGAAAGATTTGACATGAAATGTAAAAACAAACGTAAAACCCTCAAGTGAGCAAGCCAGGGGCGACAGTGGCAAAACTCCCCCAGCTGAGGAAGAAACCTTGGGAGGAACCAAGGCTCACAGGGGGTGACCCATCCTCCTCTGGTCAATCTACTGGTGATGATAGTTAGTAGTCCATGAGAACTTCAGTGTAGGGGCAGCCTCAAGGCACTTGGTGGTTGCTGGAGTGTGGGCAGCTGGTCTGAAGCGTGGAGGAGGGTCTCGACAGTCATCCATCAGTGTCCAGACGGACAGGTGGGCAGTTGTTTACTCGGAAAGATGTAAAGGGATGGAATTAGTTTTGAACTGTTTTGTGTTTGTAAAGTAGAAAATATGAAAATTTCCAGAGTGTGGCTAATGACTCCGGCAGATCTAACTATGACAGCTTTAACTAAAAGGAGAGAACCAGGAGGAGACACAGACACGGGAGCATCCTGGAACACTGGCATCCCTCCGCTCCACCATCAACAAACCTGAGTGATCGCGAGAAGCGGCGGGACGACAGCACCAGCGTCTCAGTTTACTATAATTCCCTGTGTCCATGGACCCCCCGGATCTGCCGCCTTTATCTATGGGGGAGCATTAGCTACCAAAAGATAAACTAAACAAATGTGTTTTTAGCCTAGATTTGAAGATTGCGACTGTGTCTGAGTCCCGAACATTTTCTGGAAGATCATTCCAGATTTTGGGGGCTTTATAAGAAAAGGCTCTTCCCCCAGCTGAGGCCTTCTGAATTCTGGGAACAATTAAAAATCCAGTATTCTGTGATCTGAGTGAACGTGGAGGCTCATAATAGGAAATTGTATCTTGAAGATATTCAGGAGCAAGCCCATGTAGAGCTTTATATGTTAATAACAGAATTTTGTAGTCAATGCGGAATTTAACAGGCAGCCAATGAAGTGATGATAAAACTGGGCTGATATGTTCAAATTTTCTAGTTTTAGTGAGGACCCTAGCTGCAGCATTTTGAACTAGTTGAAGTTTTCTTAAATTGCTGCTGGTGCATCCTGACAGTAGTGCGTTACAGTAGTCAAGCCTTGAAGTAATAAAGGCATGTACTAATGTTTCTGCATCCTGAAGGGATAAGGCATTTCTAATCTTAGCAATATTGCGAAGATGTAAAAAAGCTGTCCTAGTGATACTGCCTATGTGTTGATCAAATGATAAATCCGGGTCAATTATGACACCAAGATTTTTTGCTGCTGAACCAGGTTTAACTGGAAAGTCAGTGAGATTTAAAATTAAATCTGATAATTTATTTCTTGCCACTTTTGGACCCAAAAGCAGGACCTCTGTTTTGTTGCTGTTTAGAAGGAGGAAGTTAAGCAACATCCAGCCTTTCACGTCTTTTACACAGTCCTCTATTTTCTTTAATCTGTGTTTGTCATCGGGCTTGGCTGAAATATACATTTGTGTGTCGTCTGCGTAACAGTGAAAGTTAATGTCATGGTTTCTTATAACTGTGCCTAGCGGTAACATGTATAATGTAAATAATAATGGTCCTAAAATAGAGCCTTGTGGAATTCCAAATCTTACTTTAGAATAATTTGAATTTAGATTGTTTACTTTTACGAATTGATAACGTTCTGTTAAGTAAGATTTGAACCATAATAGGGCTGTCCCTGTGATTCCCACCATGTTTTCTAACCTTTCTATGAGAATATTGTGGTCTATTGTATTGAAGGCTGCGCTTAGGTCAAGAAGCACCAACAGGGATACGTGGCCTTGATCAGAGGCAAGAAGAAGATCATTTGTTATCTGGACTAGAGCTGTCTCTGTACTATGATGTTGCCTGAATCCAGATTGGAATTTTTCATATATATGATTCTTATGTAGATATGAACTAAGTTGTTGGGTCACAGCTCTTTCTAAGATCTTGGACAGAAATGGCAAATTAGAAATAGGCCTGTAATTAGACAGTGTACTAGCATCAAGATTTGGTTTCTTGATCATAGGTTTAAAAACTGCTAGTTTAAAAGCTTTGGGTACATGGCCCAGACTAAGGGATGAGTTTACTATAGTTAAAAGAGGATCAATAATAGCTGGTAGTACTTCTTTGAGCAACTTTGTGGGAATTGCATCAAGTGTGCAAGTTGTACAGTTTGCGGAGGTGATAATCTTCTCTAGTTCTAAATGTGGGAGTGGGTAAAAGGTTTCAAGTCTTTCTTTTACAGTTATATTATGTTTTATATCATTCACATCGGGTGGCAGCCAGGATGGATTTGATCCTGTGGCTTGAGTTTGTTGTCTAATATTCTCAATTTTATTATTAAAAAAGTCCATAAAATCTTTACTGGTGAGAGTTGCTGGAATTAGTTGTTCAGAACCTGCTTGATTTTTTGTAATTCTAGAAAACACACTAAACAGTGCTCTCGGATTATTTTTATTATGGGAGATCAGCGAGGCCAGATATGCTGAGCGAGCTTTAGTGAGGGCATTTCTATACTCTATAAGGCTGTCCTTCCAGGCAGAATGGAACACTTCAAGCTTGGTTGATCGCCATTTCCGCTCTAGTTTTCGTAATGTTTGTTTTAAAGTACGGGTCTTATCATTATACCATGGTGCGAGCTTTTTCTGTCTTATACTTTTATGTTTAAGTGGTGCTACCTTTTCTAAAGTAGATCGACAGGTATTTTCTAGGTAATCAGTTAGTACATCTAGGTCCATTGGGTCTGATGGAGTTGGAACTGGGGTCGATAGTTCTGGTAGGTTTTCTATAAATTGTAGGGCGGTAGATGGTTTTATTATACGCCTTGTAGAATAGCGAGGGTTCTTACATATATTATGGCTAAAACGTAGCTCATATGAAATTAAGTAATGATCGGAGATTTCTGAGGATTGCGGTAAGATATTAATTTTGCCAATGTTAAGACCTAGTGTCAGAACTAAGTCTAAAGTGTGGCTGCAGTAGTGTGTAGGCCCTGTTACATTTTGAGTAATACCAATAGAGTCTAAGATTGAGGTAAATGCCTTTTTTAGTGGGTCACTTTCCTTCTCAAAATGGATATTGAAATCTCCTACAATTATAACTTTATGATTGCACACCGCTAGGTTTGTAGCAAAATTGCTGAATTCTTTCAGAAATTCTAAGTAAGGCCCTGGTGGTCTGTAAATGTTGCATAATAAAAATGCGTCCTTTTTTGTGACCGGATTTGTAATAATAGTGGAGAGAACCTCAAAAGAAGAGAAGGTGTCACATTGTTTAAGACTAATTTCTAGGGTATTTTGGTAAATTACACATACTCCACCTCCTTTGCCTGATATTCTCGGGCTATGTGCATAATTATAGCCTAGGGGGGTGGCTTCATTTAGTGCTAAATATTCATTTGGTCTAACCCACGTTTCCGTGAGACAGAAAACATTGAATTTATGATCACTTATAATATCATTTACGATGAGTGCTTTTGAGTTTAGTGATCTTATGTTGAGTAACCCAAATTTTAGTTCTGAGGTGTTGCTGCTAGGTGTTGTGTATGATTTAATATTGATTAGGTTACTGAAACAGGCTGATTTTGTTTTTCTACTTTTACATTTAGTTCGGGGGAAAGACACAGTCTCAATACAGTTGAACCTGGGTGACGCCTCAAGACAGTTCGCAGACGGTCGGTTTAGCCTGTCTGTCTGCGGCCTGGTCCCGGCTCTGGATTGTCAGCAGCTATCTACACTACTCTGCTGACTAACTAAAAGACTATGTGCTATGCTGCAAGAAAGTAAGGCAGCACCCACCCGCGTGGGGTGGATACCATCCCTACCTATAAGACCAGGCTTGCCCTCAAAACATAACCAATTGTCTATAAAGCCCACTTGATTTTCGGAACACCACTTGGACATCCAGCAGTTTAACGCCCAAAGTCTGCTGTAAGCTTCGTCGCCACGCTGCATTGGTATGGGGCCAGAGCAGATTACGGCATCGGACATCGTCTGGGCCAGTTTAATCACCTCTGTAATATTACCCTTAGTTACCTCAGACTGCCGCAGACAAATATCATTGGCCCCTACATGAATGACTACCCTCGAATATCTCCTATTATCTAACAGTCTAAGGTTGCCACTAATATCCGGCGCTCTGGCTCCCGATAAACAGCTAACTGTTACTGCCGGCGCCCCTAAAGGAGTAGCTAATTTCACGTGAGCAGGCAAAACAGCCAGTAGTAGCCATGGAATTGCAGTTACTTACCGCTTTTAGTTGATTTTAATAACTTACACCAAGAATGTTACGTTACTCCAGGGTCCGGTGGCAGTTTTAGTGCCTCTGTAATGAATATTCCTGCAGAGACAATCTAAAAGATAGATCTATGGATGGTTAGTAGGTTATAAAAACAGATATAAATATAGAAATAACAGTGGAAACGAGTAAACAGGAAAACCCGAGCGATCAAAACAGCTTCCAAACGGGTACAGAAACAGCCAAACGGGTTGCTATTATCCCATTTTACTCTGTAAATACACACAAACAACAGGGAGTGAGCTTTACTTCTGTATTTTGGTGTTCAAGATTTGCTCTGCCATTGGATTTAAGACACCCCACATCAGTAATGTGGAACATTCATTTTCCTTGTCTACACTAAGTGCACAAAAGTCGGTTAAACCATATCAGTAAGTATCAATTTAAGATAATTATATTCAACAAAATCCACAAAACAATGTTCTATGAGCAATCAGTACCTGTAATCTCACTTAATAATTTACATTCCACCTTAAATGACACCTTAACTCACCTCAGACTCCATCGCGAGTAAGATTAAACATATTTAAAACAAATAAAACCACCTTTTAATTGAACATAACATACTCAGTAAATACCTCGAAGTTGGAAATAAGTGGGTTAAGGTGATTTATGTCGACAATTAGAACATATAATATATTTTTAGGTCTAAAATTAAGGAGCGGCACCAAACCTGCTCTGAACACAATGTTATAACGAGAGTTGGGGAAACGGCCTACTTCCCACATGGTAGGGCTATTGAAACTCCGCCCCTTTTGACAGCTTTCTCTAATAAGCTTATTTATTTATTTATTCACTGTAGTGAACTACATTATATAGTCCACTCAGTGAAGTACAGGATATCATTTATTAGAATCATAATAAATACCTGGAATATGAGTGAAGCTCGCCGTCTGAATAAACACATAAAACAATGACTGTCATGCACAGAGAATGTACACCATAAGATGTACTGACATACATAAGGAAGTTATGGGAAGGTACACTGTAACTACTGAGTAAATACACTTTAAATCACGGGAAAGTACACCATAAAATGTGTGAAGGTACATTGTAAGTTCTGGGTAAGTACACATTAAGACGCAGGCTGTATTTTAAAGTGTTACCCACTCCTTCACACACAATAACACACTCTGTGGAGGAGAGACCGTTTTTTAAACATTTATTTACATATTCTTTATTTATTTTATTTTTGCCCCATTTGCCATTAGCCACAGCAGACCTAGGACTGTTAAAAACCATGTGATTTCTCCTGAAGGTTATGGAGAGTCCAGAGCTGTCTTTTTTGATACGTGTGATATTCTATTGGAACACAGAGGGGAACTAATAATCAAAGTGAGTGTGAAAGCTGACAGCATGTATATCATTATTCACTGTAAATGTTCATCTTTGAATTGTAGAGCTCTAACTTTGTATATCATTTCATCTTTGAATTCCATCACAGTGGAAACCTCTTGTTTTTTTCATAGTATTTCAGTCTACTTTAGCTTTACTACATGAGTACATGCAGAAATATTAATTTTAAAATAACTACCTATGGGCTTGGATCTAGTTCTTGTACCAAACATTATTAGTTCTGTCTCGTTGTTCTGTTTTAGTGATGATGCTACTCAGTGATGACTCTTATTAATTATTAATAATGATAATTAATTCATTCATTACCTGTAACTGCTTATCCAGTTCAGGGTTGTGGTGGGCCCAGAGCCGGGTGCCAGTCCTTCACAGGGTGACACACACTCACATATTCACTCACACCTAGGGATACTTTTGAGTCACCAATCCACTAACCAACGTGCGTTTTTGGACCGTGGCAGGAAGCACCCGGAGAAAACCCATGCGGACATGGGGTGAACACATCATGCTCCTCACAGACAGTCATCCGGAGGAAACCCACGCAGACACAGGGAGAACACACCACACTCCTCACAGACAGTCACCTGGAGGAAACCCACACAGACACAGCAAGAACACACCACACTCCTCACAGACAGTCACCCGGAGGAAACCCACACAGACACAGAGAGAACACACCACAGTCCTCACAGACAGTCACCCGGAGGAAACCCACGCAGGCACAGGGAGAACACACCACACTCCTCACAGACAGTCACCCGGAGGAAACCCACGCAGACACAGGGAGAACACACCACACTCTTCACAGACAGTCACCTGGAGCGGGACTTGAATCCACAACCTCCAGGACCCTGAAGCTGTGTGATAGTGACACTACCTGCTGCTCCACCGTGCCACCATAATGATGATAATGTAAAATGTAAACAATCACAGTAGAGGTAAAACCCCCAAAACAACAGGTAGTGTCTCTGTAATAGCTCCAGGGTCCTGGGGTTATGGGTTTGAGTCCCGCTGTGGATGACAGTCCTTAAGGAGTTTGGTGTGTTCTCCCCGTGTTTGCGTGGGTTTCCTCCATGTGCTCTATTTTGAGAAAACTACTTTGGGAGAAGAATAAATATCCAGAAGTGATACTGACTTGAAATGCTCTGCCAGTAGTGTGTCAGACAATCGATGAGATCAAGCTGAACATCAATGTGTGTGTTATCCACACTGCAAGTAAAAGGAGAATAAATATACATTTCACTCTCAATTGTTTTGAAGTCAAATGCGAGATCTGCCATCCAGTCTGCATCTGAGAGCTCTGGGATGTCTTTGCCTTTCTTGTCACAACACTCTAGAATCTCTGCTCTCAGGTCCCACACTCTTTTAATCACCTTGCCCAGACAGAGCCATCTGACAGCTGTGTGGTAGCCTATGTCACCATGTTCAGTCTCATGCTCCTCCACAACTCCTTCAAACTGTCTGTGATTCAGTGCTCTTGCCCTGATGAAGTGAACTA